>NC_084740.1:9514948-9537448 GCF_033978785.1 Entelurus aequoreus | reverse complement strand
GTATACACATGTATACAGTATACACATGTATACATATATATACATATATATATATATATATATATATATATATATATATATATATATATATATATATATATATATATATATATATATATATATATATATATATATATATATATATATATATACACACACACTACCGTTCAAAAGTTTGGGGTCACCCAATCAATTTTGTGGAATAGCCTTCATTTCTAAGAACAAGAATAGACTGTCGAGTTTCAGATGAAAGTTCTCTTTTTCTGGCTATTTTGAGCGTTTAATTGACCCCACAAATGTGATGCTCCAGAAACTCAATCTGCTCAAAGGAAGGTCAGTTTTGTAGCTTCTGTAACGAGCTAAACTGTTTTCAGATTTGTGAACATGATTGCACAAGGGTTTTCTAATCATCAATTAGCCTTCTGAGCCAATGAGCAAACACATTGTACCATTAGAACACTGGAGTGATAGTTGCTGGAAATGGGCCTCTATACACCTATGTAGATATTGCACCAAAAACCAGACATTTGCAGCTAGAATAGTCATTTACCACATTAGCAATGTATAGAGTGTATTTCTTTAAAGTTAAGACTAGTTTAAAGTTATCTTCATTGAAAAGTACAGTGCTTTTCCTTCAAAAATAAGGAAATTTCAATGTGACCCCAAACTTTTGAACGGTAGTGTATGTGTATATATATATATATATATATATATATATATATATATATATATATATATATATATATATATATATATATATATATATATATATATATATATATGTATATATATATATATATATATATATATATATATATATATATATATATATATACACACACACACAGAACACTTTTCCACTTTACATCAGTCCATCTTAGATGAGCTCGGGCACAGTGAAGCCGGCGGCCTTTCTGGGGGTTTTTGAAAAATGGCTTTGGCTTTGCATAGTAGAGTTTTAACTTGCACTTACAGATGTAGCGACGAACTGTAGTTACTGACAGTGGTTTTCTGAAGTGTTCCTCAGCCCATTTGGTGATATCCTTTACACACTGATGTCGGTGTTTGATGCAGTACCGCCTGAGGGATCGAAGGTCACGGGGCATGCTGCTTACGTGCTGTGATTTCTCCAGATTCTCAGAACCTTTTGATGATATTACGGACCGTAGATGGTGAAATCCCTAAATTCCTTGCAATAGCTCATTGAGAAATGATGTTCTTAAACTGTTCGACAATTTGCTCACGCATTTTTTTTCACAAGGTGGTGACCCCATCCTTTTTTGTGAATGACTGAGCATTTCATGGAAGCTGCTTTTATACCCAATCATGACACCCACCTGTTCCCAATTAGCGTTCACCTGTGAGATTTTCCAAATAAGTGTTTGATGAGCATTCCTCAATTTTCTCAGGTTTTTTTTGCTCCTTGTGCCAGCTTTTTTTTAAACATGTTGCAGAATTAAATTCCAAATGAGCTAATATTTAAAAAAAAAAAAAAAAGGTTTTCCATTTCGAACATTAAATATCTTGTCTTTGCAGTCTATTCAATTGAATATAGGTTGAAAATGATTTTAAAAATCATTGTATTCTGTTTTTATTTACGAATTACACAACGTGGCAACTTCACTGGTTTTGGGTTTTGTAATAATAAAAAAACAGTCACTTATATTAGGTTTGTTTTAAAGTAAGCCTGCGGTAGGCATGTGTAAAAGAGAATAGGTGCTTGTTTGTGTGACACATTGTGTGTGTGCATGCATATGCAGAAGAGCATTTATGTCCATTTTGTGTTGAGCCGTTGAAAAAAGCATAATGCCTATTAAACAAATATTTTTATAAAACAATTTGTCCACTCCCCTGTTGATGGAATTAAAAACTTAAACATTTCTGTCCATGGCACACTAACTGAAGATAAAAAAAACCGTATGTGATTAATTAGGAATACTTATGAGTTAATTATGGACAAAATGTGATTAATCATGATTCAATATTTTAATAATTTAACCTCCCTAAATTTGTTTGTACTGTTGTATTGACATTGATTTTAGGTTTTGATGTTTGTTAAATATATTGTTTGTGTAGTTTTGCATGGCTAAAGCCATAATCCAAGTTTACATGATCCTATTTTAGCTTAGCTTAGTTTGTTTTCCTGCTGTATCTTCGCCAATGTGTTACAATAAGAGGGAGATATTTGTTGGCTTTGTAACAAAAGCTGCCGACCAACATGCAGTAATGCCAAGAAATAAAGAACACACATACTCTATATAACTCTACTTTCGTTTTAAACAAGCTGCCAAATGAAACTAGACTGCAGCTTTAATTGCACCGTTTGAATCCACTGATAAATGATAGAAATACACTATATTGCCAAAAGTATTTGGCCACCTGCCTTGACTCACATATCATCATCATCATCATCATTTCTTTTTATTCCTTTCATAAAAATGCATATATACAAGCCATGTATAGTTGACACTTTCATTGTTTTTTAGTTTCTTTCTACATATGAACTTGAAGTGCCATCCCATTCCTAACCCATAGGGTTCAATAGGATGTCGGTCCACCTTTTGCAGCTATAACAGCTTCAACTCTTCTGGGAAGGCTGTCCACAAGGTTGCGGAGTGTTTTTATAGGAACTTTCGACCATTCTTCCAAAAGCGCATTGGTGAAGTCACACACTGATGTTGGTCGAGAAGGCCTGGCTCTCAGATGACTTGATTCTAATTCATCCCAAAAGTGTTCTATCGGGTTCAGGTCAGGACTCTGTGCAGGCCAGTCAAGTTCATCCACGCCAGACTCTGTCATCCATGTCTTTATGGACCTTGCTTTGTGCACTGGTGCACAGTCATGTTGGCTGAGTTGCCGTTGTTCCCAAACTCTTCCATGTTATTATAATAAAGCCGGCAGTTTACTTTGGAATATTTATGAGCGAGGAAATTTCACGACTGGATTTGTTGCACAGGTGGCATCCTATGACAGTTCCACGCTGGAAATCACTGAGCTCCTGAGAGCGGCCCATTCTTTCACAAATGTTTGTAGAAACAGTCTCCATGCCTAAGTGCTTCATTTTATTCACCTGTGGCCGGACCAAGTGATTAGGACACCTGATTGTGATCATTTGGATGGGTGGCCAAATACTTTTGCCAATATAGTGTAGCTTATTATTAAAGCCACTTGCTTCTTAAGCAGAGCCAGTGGACATGCAAAGGGAGTAAGACAATTTTGGGGAAAGAGGACAGATCAGTCCCCACTTTGGTTGAGTTTCTGCAGCGATATAAATTCCTGAGGGGATTCTGAAGAAACACTTGGTGAGCAGATGGCCCAGTTTGGTACCTAATTATTGTCAAAAATCAATGTGTTGTTTTACAACCCCGATCTAAGCAGCTTATGTCTATCAGATTTAGAGAATGTTCATTATTCCTGTGTCAATAAAGACCCATAATACATCATCCTGATCCCTGTGGAATAAATGCATCTTATTTCTAATTAGTGTAGAAAAGCCTTAAGGAGTGGGCTGCATCAGTCCATAAAAAAACTGATCTCGTAGATGACTGCATGCAATCAGTGACACAATTAAAATGGCGTATTTGCAATTCAATGTCTTTTAACTCACTGGTTGTTGATGAAGGCATATTTGTTGATGGTCTCTATGACGGACTTGAAGGCGATCTTGGAGGTCAAAGTGTAGCCATGTTGGACCATGGGCTCTCCCTCAGGACCGTCCCAGCAGTCCACTGCGGAAGCAGAGAGAAGATTCCCACTACAATTGAACTTGGAAGGACATTTTATGATGTAATACCATACCATACCAACTTTATTTATAAAGCCCTTTAAAAACAACCACAGTTGAAGAACAAAGGGCTGTACACCACAAATACATACAGGCAAAGGACAGACTAAAAAATAACATTTAAAACAGAGGTAATATACACATAGAAAAAAGCAAATACAAATTACCTTAAGAGCAATTTTTTGTTAGATAAAAAGCAGTTAAAAAGTTCAAAGTTCAAAGTCTCATGTTGGGTTAAAAGCCAGTGAGTAAAAATGGGTTGAATAGTATTCAGTATCATAGTATTCAGAGATTATTATTATGCAGCAACAACATTATTTATAATTATAACCAGATCTAATTTACACTATAGGGTAAAAGAAAAAGAAAAAAAGTTGGTCCAGCTCATTATTACACCGACAGGAATTGATTGTTGATTACTGTAAATTCAACAATTTAACAAATGTGTTAAATTAATCACAGACTCCCTTATAGTTGCCGGATGCGTCTTGTTATAACAAAAACTGCACAATCAGCTGTGGCTGAACGCAACCATCTGATATAGATATTGGTTGATTTAATTTCAAGCACACCTGTGGACCGAAACCATTGCAGGTGACTTCCTCTTGAAGCTCATCGAGAGAATGCCAAGAGTGTGTAAAGCAGTAATCAGAGCAAAGGGTGGCTATTTTGAAGAAACTAAAATATAAAACATGTTTTCAGTTATTTCACCTTTTTTTGTTAAGTACATAACTCTACATGTGTTCATTCATAGTTTTGATGCCTTCAGTGACAATCTACAATGTAAATAGTCATGAAAATAAAGAACATGCATTGAATGAGAAGGTGTGTCCTAACTTTTGGCCTGTACTGTATGTCAGTTTAAAAGTCATAATTTTTAGTAGTCGTGTCATTTGTTTTCTCCCATGTACAAAACCCAAAACCAGTGGAGTTGGCACGTTGTGTAATTCGTAATTAAAAACGAATACAATGATTTGCACATCCTTTTCAACTTATATTCAATTGAATAGACTGCAGAGACAAGATACTTAATGTTTGAACTGAGAAACACTTTTTTTTTTTTTTTTTGCAAATAATCATTAACTTAGAATTTAATGGCAGCAACACATTGCAAAAAAAGTTGGCACAGGGGCATTTTTACCACTGTGTTACATGGCCTTTCCTTTTAACAACACTCAGTAAACGTTTGGGAACTGAGGAGACCAATTTTTGAAGCTTTTCAGGTGGAATTCTTTCCCATTCTTGCTTGATGTACAGCTTAAGTTGTTCAACAGTCCGGGGGTCTCCGTTGTGGTATTTTAGGCTTCATAATGCGCCACACATTTTCAATGGGAGACAGGTCTGGACTTCAGGCAGGCCAGTCTAGTACCCACACTCTTTTACTATGAAGCCACGCTGTTGTAACACGTGGCTTAGCATTGTCTTGCTGAAATAAGCAGGGGCGTCCATGATAACTTTGCTTAGATGGCAACATATGTTGCTCCAAAACCTGTATGTACCTTTCAGCATTAATGGTGCTTTCACAGATGTGTAAGTTACCCATGCCTTGGGCACTAATACACCCCTTTACCATCACAGATGCTGGCTTTTGAACTTTGCGCCTATAACAATCCGGATGGTTCTTTTCCTCTTTGGTCCAAAGGACACAAAGTCCACAGTTTCCAAAAAAAATTTGAAATGTGGACTTGTCAGACCACAGAACACTTTTCCACTTTGCATCAGTCCATCTTAGATGAGCTCGGGGCCAGCGAAGCCAGCAGCGTTTCTGGGTGTTGTTGATAAATGGCTTTCGCTTTGCGTAGTAGAGTTTTAACTTGCACTTGTAGCGACCAACTGTAGTTACTGACAGTGGTTTTCTGAAGTGTTCCTAACCGTTAATTCAGTCCAATGTGTTTGTTGTGTGAAGTAGTACTACATGATATCAGGTAAATAGAGCTTCAGAACAACCCGAAATAGAGACTCTTTATTGTTTCATTAATTGAATGTTAATTTTGCCCAGAGTCCATCAAGGAACAAAATGCCCATACCCTCAATACCCTACTCACCTTCCACGCAGCGACAGCCGGACTGCAGCACCCAGGCGTACATGTCGGTCTTGGAGTGTGACAGCAGCTGGTCACCGGTGAGGTACGTATTGTGAGAAGAGGCGATGAAGTAATTACATAAGGGCTGGTCCATGTCCTGATTGACTTCGTTGTGCAGAGGGTTGAAAATGTCACACGTCGGACTTCGCATGAAACTTGTAAAACCTAGGGAGAAACATAAGTGATAATAACAAAGGATTTACTCAATGGCTTTCCTGGTTGGAAAAGCTGATAGAAAAGTGGTCCGGAGGTTTCCAAAAATCAATTTTGAAATGCGGGCTCGTCAGACCACAGAACACTTTCGAAGCGTTTCTGGGTGTTGTTGATAAATGGCTTTGGCTTTTGCATAGTACACTTTTAACTTGCACTTACAGATGTAGCAACCAACTGTAGTTACTGACAGTGGTCGAAGGTGATTGGATGGATGCGTGAAGGAAAAGCTTGAACAACATCAATGCCAACACCTTTAATGAAGACGTGTTGTATAGTCTTTAAACAAACATTTCTGATAAAACTAAAGCCATAAAAAGCAGTGATTTTACTTTTACAAAAAGCTCATCGAGTTGTGATAAAACTGCTTCAATGGCAACATCATTGTTAATACTATTAAAGATGTACTGTCCAGAGTCTACTGTAAAATAATACATAATACACATTATTACACAGATGTCAACTAGGTCTGAATAAACTGCTTCTATTATAAGATCAATGCTAATACTTTTATTGGAGATGTGTTGTCATGTTCCGATAAAACTGTCAATTTGAGAAAAAGGCAAAAATAATAGAGATAAAGATTTGAGAATTAAGTCGTAATTTGACAAAAAACATCCTAATTAAGTGAATTACATTTATATAGCGCTTTTCTCCAGTGACTCAAAGTGCTTTTACATAGTGAAACCCAATATCTAAGTTACATTTAAACCAGTGTGGGTGGCACTGGGAGCAGGTGGGTAAAGTGTCTTGCCCAAGGACACAACGGCAGTGATTAGGATGGCGGAGGCGGGGATCGAACCTGGAACCCTCAACTTGATGGCACGGCCGCTCTACCAACCGAGCTATACCGCTCTGTTAAAATAAATAAAAATAAAACTAGTTTTTCTGCTCAAAATACACATTCATCGTCATAAAAAAAAATAATTTCCTGCTAATAAGGAAGTTACTATGAAATATTTTACTCTGAGATTTCAGTATCCTTTTATTTAATCATTTTGCATAATATTTGTACAACAAAAAAATATGGTGTAAGTTTAAAAAAAAAAAAAAAAAAACCTGATTTTTTTTTTTCTTATCATAAAATACAGACAATATTTTTGAAAGTGTTACAATTTACTTTAATGCATATTTCAAGCTGTGTGTTTAGAATCAGATCCTTGTGTCCATGTTCTGATGTGTGTCCATCCATCCATCCATCTTCAACCGCTTATCCATCTTCAACCGCTTTACCTTCGGCAGCGTCTTCTCCCTGTCATCTTTGTTGTAGCGGTGTAGCGTGCAAGGACGACAAAGGCGGACGCGTGCACATTTTCCGGACTTATGCAGATCCCAAATACAGATCAACAGGTACCAGAAGGTAAGAAAAGTTGCTTTTGCATAATATTGCAAAACAAAACGCCAGATAATATGTCTTACCTTATACACACACCATAATAATACTCCTATGTTGAAGCACAGTACAATCCATCAAGCGGTGCAGCTTCATAGCTTACCAAAGTCATACTAAAACATTTTGATAAGATTTTTGAGCGCCGTGTGTAATGTTCTATATTGTCAATGGAACATATACAATTTTGGTGTTTTTTACTTGAGTCATATTGCAGTCAACACGTATCTCTTAGACTGCCATCTACTGGTCACACTTATCATTTGACCATTTACCAAATAAAATAGCTTCAAGGTCAAGCACAACCAAAATGATTCCGTATATTAGGGTTATAAGGCGGACTGTCGAGTTTTGAGAAAATGAAAGGATTTTAAGTGCGCCCTATAGTCTGAAAAATACGGTACGCTTTTTTTTTTTTCAAACCCACTCACAAATCTAAACACGGACACAGAATATAGAACACGGACACCCACATCTGATTACACACAGAGTCTGAGATTTGCATCTGCAATTTGTCTCGCCACAATAACATAATATTTGTTTCATCTAAGAGCCAGTGCATCACTTCCATCTCTGTATTGCAAAATAAAAGCAACGTAGGTATCATAACACAAACTCAATACATGCGTCAGTGGTTGGTCACATGACAAGATCTCCTCATCAGCAGGTCCATTTTCAACAAAAGTACGGTGAAGTGTTTAAAAAAAAAAATTGCTTTTGTAATGGTCACGCATGAGGACCCGCAAGATGGAAGAAAGCCTTCGTTCACCCACATGGATGAATGAGACGGGAATAGCAAACAGAGGAAATATCAGCCAGTTTAGTCTAAGTGTCAAAAAGTCGGGATTTGTTCTAAGTGTTAAAAAGTCTGAATTTTTTTAAGTGTCAAAAAGTCTGGATTTTTTATAAGTGTCAAAAAAGTCTGGATTTTTTCTAACTGTCAAAAAGTTGGGAATTTCTTTGTCAAAAAGTCGAGATTTTTTCTAAGTGTCAAAAAGTCTGAATTTTTTTAAGTGTCAAAAAGTCTGAATTTTTTTAAGTGTCAAAAAATCTGGATTTTTTTCCAAGTGTCAAAAAATCGCACATTTTTTAAGTGTCAAAAAGTCTGGATTTTTTCCAAGTGTCAAAAAGTCGTGAATTTTGGGGTCAAAAAGTCGGGATTTTTTTTAAGTGTCAAAAAGTCGGGATTTTTTCTGTGTCAAAAAGTCTGAATTTTTTTAAGTGTCAAAAGTCTGGATTTTTTTCAGTGTCAAAAAGTCGGGAATTTTTATAAGTGTCAAAAAGTCTGAATTTTTTCTAAGTGTCAAAAAGTCGTGAATTTTGTGGTCAAAAAATCTGGATTTTTTTTCCAAGTGTCAAAAAGTCGCAAATTTTTTAAGTGTCAAAAAGTCTGGATTTTTTCCAAGTGTCAAAAAGTCGTGAATTTTGGGGTCAAAAAGTCGGGATTTTTTTTAAGTGTCAAAAAGTCGGGATTTTGTCTGTGTCAAAAAGTCTGAATTTTTTTAAGTGTCAAAAGTCTGGATTTTTTTCAGTGTCAAAAAGTCGGGAATTTTTCTAAGTGTCAAAAAGTCTGAATTTTTTCTAAGTGTCAAAAAGTCTGAATTTCTTTAAGTGTCAAAAAGTCTGGATTTTTTCAGTGTCAAAAAGTCGGGAATTTTTGGGTCAAAAAGTCGGGATTTTTTCTAAGTGTCAAAAAGTCATAATTTTTTCTAAGTGTCAAAAAGTCGGGATTCTTCCTAAGAGTCAAAAAGTCGGGATTTTTTTAACTGTCAAAAAGTCGGAATTGTTTTAAGTGTCAAAAAGTCGGGAATTTTTTTATCAAAAAGTCTGGATTTTTTGTAAGTGTCAAAAAGTTTGGATTTTTTTAAGTATTAAAAAGTGGGGAATTTTTTGGTCAAAAAGTCGCACTTTTTTTCTAAGTGTCAAAAAGTCACTGTGATGGAGAATGGAATCAATGCAAATGTGTGAGAGGAATGCGTTTATCTGATGGACATCCATCTTGTCACACGTTTTATTAAACCCTCGCATTAAACAATCAAAGTGTTGGTAATCCTCCAGCTGATTTGTACTCATCATGCTGAGAAAAGGTTATTTCAATAGCATGGCTGTCACATTCCCGGCCTGTAGACATTACGCGTCACGCCGTGATTAGCCAGACGTTACTCACGATGCCTCCTACGATGACATCAGTGTCGCCCCTGCACCTTCTCGTCGCCGCCAGTTCCTTCATGCAACCTTCCTCGCTGTGACTTCCACATTTTCTCTCGCCTCCTCACTCTGTCGCCTCCCTTAAGTTTAGCCTTCAGCTGCAAGCTGCCTCACTTACAGTGACACTGTGGGGAGGCGAGCATTTCTGCAAACTAAATTATTTATGGACAAAAGTATTGGGCCAGCTGGCCATTACATCGTACATGAATTTAAAAAAAAAGAAAATATAGAGTTTATCCTTCTTTTCAGACTTTCTACATGATGTTGGGGTGCATCTGTGGGATTTTTTTTAATTTTTTAATTGTGAGGTCAAAGGTGACTTATTTTCGGGTCATTACACTATTGAGAGTGTGTGAACTAAATTATGCAAAGAAACTGGGGGGGAAAACAACCTACCTTCGATTCCCATGACACCTCTTTGTTTGTTTTCGTCCACCACCTCAAACTTGTCGATGATTTCCGCCACGTATTCCGGGGTGACGTTGACCATCTGCGGGGTCAACAACATCCCAGTATCATTTCGTGACATCATGTTCACATTCACAGAGGGTATTTTTATGCATTTTATTGGTGTTTTTGGGTCATTGAACACATTTCTGGAAACTATATTCCACATTTGCGGATGCATATTTTCCGGACCATAGGGCGCACTGGATTATAAGGCGCACTGCGATGAATGGTATATTTTTAAATATATATATGTTTTCATATATAAGGCGCACCGGATTATAGGGCACATCAAAGGAGCCTTTTTTTTTTTTTTCTAAATGTAAAACACTTCATTGTGGTCTACATAACATGTAATGGTGGTTCTTTGGTCAAAATGTTGCAAAGATGATGTTTTACAGATCATCTTCAAGCCGCTTTCTGACAGTCGCTTCAGGAAGCGCCGTTTTGTGGGCGGTCTTATTTACGTGGTTCACCTTCAACAGCGTCTTTTCTCCGTCATCTTTGTTGTAGTGGTGTAGCGTGCAAGGACGGGAGTGGAAAAAGTGTCAAAAGATGGAGCTAACTGTTTTAATGACATTCAGACTTTACTTCAATCAATAACGGTGCAGCATCTCCTCATGGAAACAACCCACACCGGAAACCGTCCGACCGGAACTCTAATAACTAAAGTTCCTTGGGTGAATAATGTAAACTCAGGTATGTTTTAGCGCTTTCATGGCGAGTTTACTAACAGTTATAAGCAAGAACTTTACACTACTTTATATTGGCACTTAAACATTTACTACTAAAACATTTTGATAGATTTTTGAGCGCCGTGTGCAATGTTCTGTATTTTCAATGGAACATTTAAAATGTTGGTGTTGTTTACTTAAGACTTCTCTCTTATATTTAACTGCCATCTACTGGTCACACTTATCATTACACCATGTACCAAATAAAACAGTGTAGGGTCCTGGAAGAGTTGGTACTGCAGGGAATTCTGGGGATTTGTCCTGTTGTGTTTATGTTGTGTTGCGGTGCAAATATTCTCCCGAAATGTGTTTGCCATTGTTGTTTAGTGTGGTTTCACAATATGGCACATGTTTATGACAGTGTTGGCATTGTTTTTACGGCCACCCTTAGTGTGACATGTATGGCTGTTGACTAAGAATGTTCTTCATTGTCTTTAAAATATGATAATCAAAGTTAACATGTGGTGAACCGCACCGTGTCCCCCCGTCCTCTCAGTAAGCTGTGGAGTCCCCCGAGGCAGTATATTAGGGCATTTACTGTTCCTAATATACGTATAATATACGTAAACGACATGTCATCAGCATGCGACTGTGAATTGTTCCTGTTTGCAGATGACTCGGCCCTGCTGGTATCCGGCAAGGACAAGTCACAGGTGGAAAAAATCCTCAGTGCCGAACTCTGTAGAATTTGCACCTGGCTCGCTGACAATAAGCTATCCATACACTTAGGTAAAACAGAATCCATCCTATTTGGGTCCCAAATCAACCTTAAGAAAGTCAGTGACTTCACTATTAAAGTGGGTGACGTTGTTATCACCAGGAAAGATGAGGTCACCTACCTAGGTTCCGTTCTAGAGGCTAATCTTTCCTGTGATAAAATGTCAACCAAGGTAATCAAAAAGGTCAACCAAGGAACAAGATTTCTCTACAGAATCTCCTCTCTGGTCAACAAAAGCACCATGAAGATTCTAGCGGGTACTCTCATTCAACCCTTTTTCGATTACGCATGCACCTCCTGGTACCCTAGCACCTCCAAAACCCTCAAATCTAGACTCCAAACATCCCAGAACAAGCTAGTCAGGTTACTTCTAGACCTCCACCCCAGATCACACCTCACTCCTACCCACAGGGGGGTAGTAACGCGCTACATTTACTCCGTTACATCTACTTGAGTAACTTTTGGGATAAATTGTACTTCTAAGAGTAGTTTTAATGCAACATACTTTTACTTTTACTTGAGTATATTTATAGAGAAGAAACACTACTTTTACTCCGCTCCATTTATCTACATTCAGCTCGCTACTCGCTACTGATTTTTATCGATTTGTTAATGCACGCTTTGTTTGTTTTGGTTTGTCAGACAGACCTTCAAAGTAGGATCTATCGCATGCCTGCGTTTCACCAATCAAATACAGTCACCGGTGACGTTTGACTCCGTTCCACCAATCAAACAGAGCCAGGCGGTCACATGCGGCAAACAACAAGCTTAAGCTTACATGAACTCAACGTCAAATTTGAGGAAGCACGTCGCGGTAAGTAACGTTAGTAGATATTTTGGCTGTCACCGTAGGCTGATGTTAGCTTCCCTGCTACAGTATGAATCACTGTCAAATGTACATCGTGTGGGGACATTTATTAACGCACTGCAGCCTCATAGACACACACACACACACACACACACACACGCACACGCATGCATAGAACACCAATCAGAAGTGCACAGTGTGTTTACCATGAATTGATTTACGTGGACCCCGACTTAAACAAGTTGGAAAACTTATTCGGGTATTACCATTTAGTGGTCAATTGTACGGAATATGTACTGTACTGTGCAATTTACTAATAAAAGTTTCAATCAATCAATCAATGTTCCCAGGTGCAGCCCACACCTGTCAGGTGTGGGCTGCGTAAAGGCGAACTTGTTATTTTCCTTTGTAATCTCTGCCTACTGAGCCTATGGTGCTGTTAAGTTATTGTGGCTCAATTTGCCTTCATTTTTTTATGTTAATGTATTATTATTTAATATATATTATTGTTTTAGTTGATTGAGAGATATTCCTGGCTCTGTATTTGCTCATTGCTATTTTTATGTTGTTGTGCATTATTTGTTGCCGTCATCATTAAACGGACAAGTTACTCATCAGTTACTCAGTACTTGAGTAGTTTTTTCACAACATACTTTTTACTTTTACTCAAGTAAATATTTGGGTGACTACTCCTTACTTTTACTTGAGTAATAAATCTCTAAAGTAACAGTACTTTTACTGGAGTACAATTTCTGGCTACTCTACCCACCTCTGCTCGTACCCACTTCTCCAAAGTGGGCTGGCTCAGGACAGAGTAAAACAACTTGCATTGAGCCTAGTCTATAAAATCCACTACACCTCCATGATACCGAAGTACATGTCAAACTACTTCCATAACGTAAATGACCGCCATAACCACAACACCAGGGGGAGCTCCACTAACCACGTTAAACCCAGATTCCGATCTAACAAAGGTCTTAACTCATTCTCCTTCTATGCCACATCAATATGGAATGCACTCCCAACAGGTGTAAAAGAAAGTGCATCTCTATCCTCCTTCAAAACCGCACTAAAAGAACACCTCCAGGCAACTACAACCCTAAACTAACACCCTCCCCCCACCACATCCCACCTCCCCGGATTGCAAATAATCAAATGTAAATAATCAAATGTATATACTTGTTCTTATGCTTTCTGAGCTCACTATGTTCACTGCTCGCTGTACATATCCTACCAAGTCAGACCTACACTGTTTCAATGTCCATTTCTCAGATGATATTATTGTTGATGACTGAAGTGCTGATATCAACCAAACCTACCCCCCACCCCAAACCACCTCCACATCCCACCCCCCGGATTGTAAATAATGTAAATAATTCAATGTATATACTCTGATGATTAACTTGTGTGATGACTGTATTATGCTGATAGTATATATTTGTACCATGAATTGATTAACTTAAACAAGTTGAAAAACGTATTCGGGTGTTACCATTTAGTGGTCAATTGTACGGAATGTGTACTGTATTGTGCAATCTACTAATAAAAGTTTTTAAAAAACCATGATAATAACAGTTGGCTTAGATTGTACAGAGTGGTAGATTTACCTGATACCTTCAATTGAAGACCAGCGTCACATCGTCCAATGCTACAAAAGCATTAGGGTGAATAAGTATAACCAAACATTAAAGGCCTACTGAAAGCCACTACTACCGACCACGCAGTCTGATAGTTTATATATCAATGATGAAATCTTAACATTATAACACATGCCAATACGGCCGGGTTAACTTATAAAGTGACATTTTAAATTTGCCGCTAAACTTCCGGTTCGAAACGCCTCTGAGGATGACGTATGCGCGTGACGTAGCCCGGCGAACACGGGTATGCCTTCCACATTGAAGTCGATACGAAAAAGCTCTGTTTTCATTTCATAATTCCACAGTATTCTGGACATCTGTGTTCGTGAATCTGTTTCAATCATGTTCATTGCATTATGGAGAAGGAAGCCAAGCAAGCAAAGAAGAAAGTTGTCGGTGCGAAATGGACGTATTTTTCGAACGTAGTCAGCCACAACAGTACACAGCCGGCGCTTCTTTGTTTACATTCCCGAAAGATGCAGTCAAGATGGAAGAACTCGGATAACAGAGACTCTAACCAGGAGGACTTTTGATTTGGATACACAGACGCCTGTAGAGAACTGGGACAACACAGACTCTTACCAGGATTACTTTGATTTGGATGACAAAGACGCAGACGTGCTACTGTGAGTATGCAGCTTTGGCTTTTTTTTGCGTATGTACGTAACTTTTTTAAAATATATAAGCTTTATGAACCTTGGGTTAGGTGAACGGTCTTTTGGGCTGAGTGATTGTGTGTGTTGATCATGTGTTTGAATTGTATTGGCGTGTTCTATGGAGCTAGGAGCTAGCAGAGGAGCTAGCATAACACGTACCGTACCTACGTGCGCGTCACGTACGTAACTTTTTAAAAATATATAAGCTTTATGAACCTTGGATTAGGTGAACGGTCTTTTGGGCTGAGTGATTGTGTGTGTTGATCATGTGTTTGAATTGTATTGGCGTGTTCTATGGAGCTAGGAGCTAGCAGAGGAGCTAGCATAACACATACCGTACCTACGTGCGCGTCACGTACGTAACTTTTTAAAAATATATAAGCTTTATGAACCTTGGGTTAGGTGAACGGTCTTTTGGGCTGAGTGATTGTGTGTGTTGATCAGGTGTTTGAATTGTATTGGCGTGTTCTATGGAGCTAGGAGCTAGCAGAGGAGCTAGGAGCTAGCATAACAAACACGCAGGTGTTATTATGCAGGATTAATTTGTGGCATATTAAATATAAGCCTGGTTGTGTTGTGGCTAATAGAGTATATATATGTCTTGTGTTTATTTACTGTTGTAGTCATTCCCAGCTGAATATCAGGTACCGTGAGTATGCAGCCTTGGCTGCTAAACATTCGATAACTTGACCGTATGTGCGCGTCACGTACGTAACTTTTTAAAAATATATAAGCTTTATGAACCTTGGGTTAAGGAAACGGTCTTTTGGGCTGAGTGATGGTGTGTGTTGATCAGGTGTTTGAATTGTATTGGCGTGTTCTATGGAGCTAGGAGCTAGCAGAGGAGCTAGGAGCTAGCATAACAAACACGCAGGTGTTTTTATGCAGGATTAATTTGTGGCATATTAAATATAAGCCTGGTTGTGTTGTGGCTAATAGAGTATATATATGTCTTGTGTTTATTTACTGTTGTAGTCATTCCCAGCTGAATATCAGGTCACCCCCGGCTCTTACAGCATCTTCCCTATCTGAATAGCTTCAACTCCCCACTAGTCCTTCACTTGCACTTTACTCATCCACAAATCTTTCATCCTCGCTCAAATTAATGGGGAAATTGTCGCTTTCTCGGTCCGAATCTCTCTCACTTCATGCGGCCATCATTGTAAACAATAGGGAACTTTGCGTATATGTTCAACTGACTACGTCACGCTACTTCCGGTAGGTGCAAGCCTTTTTTTTATCAGATACCAAAAGTTGCAATCTTTATCGTCGTTGTTCTATACTAAATCCTTTCAGCAAAAATATGGCAATATCGCGAAATGATCAAGTATGACACATAGAATAGATCTGCTATCCCCGTTTAAATAAAAAAAATTCATTTCAGTAGGCCTTTAAGCGCACAATATTGAGTGAATGCAGTGATGTCAAAGCCTAACATTCTTGTGCAATGAAAATTATATTTTTTAAACATTAACACTGGCTAAACTTACAAGCAGACACAGTGTGTAGACAGAAAAGGGAGGACGGACGCATTTTGGCTTAAAAACTAAAGATAAAGGTGAAGTTATAACACTGAAACGCCCTCAGGAAGAGGTGCTTTAAGACATGGCTAGCTAGCTCGCGGCTAACATCCAGCCGCAGTCGGCGGTGTTTTAGCTACTTCTAAATCACTAATCCTCGCCTCCATGGCGACAAATAAAGTAAGTTTCTTACAAGTATCATCCCTGCAGAATGAGGAATAGCTAAACATGTTTCACTACACAGTACACACCGTAGCTCACCGGCGTCACAATGTAAACAAACGGCATGGATGGATCTACACCTGACATCCACTGTAATGATACCAAGTACAGGGGCGTATCGAGTCGATACTACTACGATTACGTCGATATTAAAAATATATATATATATTCTGTTTATAAACTCAGGAAATACGTCCCTGACACAATAGGACTTAAATTATGACCATTGTATGATCTGTAACTACTTGGTATCAGATCGATACCCAAAATTGTTGTATCATTCAAAACTAATGTGAAGTATCCAAACAACAGAAGAATAAGTGATTATTACATTTTAACAGAAGTGTAGATAAAACATGTTAAAACAAAAAGTAAGCAGATATTAACAGTAAATGAACAAGTAGATTAATATGTAATTTTCTACCACTTGTCCTTAATAATTTTGACAAAATGATAGAATGGAAAATGACACAATATGTTACTGCATACGTCAGCAGCTATATTTGTTTGCTTACTTACTACTAAAAGACGAGTTGTCTCGTATTTTCACTATTTTATTTAAGGACAAACTTCCAATAAGAAACATATGTTTAATGTATTGAAGATTTTTTTTGTTAAAATAAAGCCAATAATGCAATTTTTTTGTGGTCCCCTTTATTTAGAAATGTAATAATACATGTTCGTACCGGTACCAAAATATTGGTATCGTGACAACCCTAATGCTTTTATTTGTAATTGTGTGGTCTCTGTTTAGAAATGTGTAAAAAAAAAAAAAAAAAAAAGCATTATTTCAGGGTCTGCTGTTTTAAAAACGATTCTACATTTACAGAGGAGCAAACAGATAGCGTCAGCAACATAAAGAAAACTCCCCGAAGGAAAAAAAAAAAAGGCTCAGCAGTGACGATCTAATTATAAGTGTGACAAATTGTCTTCGCCAAGTCCTCCAGTAATGTGTTCAACTAAGGAGAAAAATGATTCTAATCAGCCCTGTGTTTTTTCCTCCCTAGGTTTCAAATTGAAACATCAGTGAGGTAGTTTTAAATCACGCCTCGACCCAAAGTAGCGGCGCCGCCTACCTTCTGTTCGCTGTGCAACAGGTTCGCCAGCTCGTCCGCTGTCAGGTGGTCCTTCCTGTCGCTGTAGGCCATCATGAGCAGGAAGAGGTCCCGACGCATGGACATCATCTTGTAAAAGACGGAGAACTCCTCGTACGTCAGCGTGCCCTGCTGGTCGTCCGTGTCTGCTTCCTGAGAGCGGGAGCAAGTCAAGACTCAAGTCAGTCAGTCAGTGAGCAGGCCCATAAATGTTGTAAGCCATGACATATTGATGACTGAGGAAGAGCACAAATTCATATTTCACCGGCTTCACTTTTGATAGAACACTTGGAGACACAAGATGGAATAACATGATTATGGATTTTCACTAACAAGGTTTTTATTGGTCTTGGTATTATCTTGTCCAAACACATGAGCCAAAGAAAGTTTGTTTGGTCTGTTTGTTTCACTGTCTACACCAGAGCTGGGCAATTATTTTGACTCGGGGGGGGCCATATTGAGAGAAAAGAAAGTGTCTGGGGGCCCAAGGTGTGTGTATGTATAAATTATATATGCACATTTAGATGTAAACATCTGCTGTACAGTATGTGTGTTTGGGTCCCTTTTTTTCAGGAACACTAATACCAAAAGTCACAATGTTCTAAAAAAGTTATGACCGACCACCTCAAAATATAAAAACGGAATGGAATTTTACATTTTTTTACTGAATGAGACACCCAAAATGTACATGAAAATAAAGAAAGTGGGATTTACAATATTAACTATGAACAATAAAACACTGAATATTAACAACATATGAACGTCGCTCCTCTTTTACTTCTCAGACCAGCTCCTCGATAGTTGTGTATCTTTTACAATCAAGCAAAACACAACAAAAATGGAACAAACAGCAAAATATGAATGCAAAGTGTAATAATCACCTACAATATGATATATTATAACGTAAGAATCTGCTTCCGCATCTGTTTCTGACACCCGCGTTTCGGTGCTGGCTGCTCTGAAAACAAGATTGCTTTGTTCCTGATCTGAGCTGCTGTGACGTACATTACCGTAATAACTCCTATAACACTCAAAAGCGCAGATTTCGACCATTGAAATGTCACGGTTGGGTCGCATTTTACGCGGGGGTCGTTCTCCCAGGATGCAGACGGGAAACTCCGGACAAAGCGTGCAGGTAGGATATGATTTATTTCTCATAAATAATACAACATACGAAAAGACAGGAAAGCGTGCCGATCGCACGGGAAGCTAAGGCAAAAACTTAGCCTAGGAATCAAGAAACAGGAATAAACCAACATAACTGTTACTTACAGCAAACAAGGAAGCGAGCAATGTGAATAAATAGCTCTCTGATTAGTGCCCGGCAGCAGGTGAGCATCCCGGACACTAATCAGAGGCAGGTGATACTAATGTTCACCCATGGCAACTAAAACAAACCCAGGGGTGCACAAAACAGGAACTGAGGGAGTCCAAAACTAAACAGAACATGATCCGGGCAACGGATCATGACATGAAATACTTTCTATAGTTCAAGACTTACAGTCATTTAAAAACAGCACTGCACATCATAAAGGTGGCGACAGTTTCCATCTTAAAGGTAAAAAAAATATATGTAGAACGTCTGACGGGCCGTATTTTGCCCGGGTCTGGGCTACACTCACAAGCCAGCACTAAGATAATTGTGTATCACCAGAACAGCAAGGGTCTGATGTCCGAAATAAGGACAAACTTGATATCGCATGTAAAGTTGGTCTATTAAGCTCCTGCGCAGAGGATTGTGTCCATTTAGCATATTTATGTATATGCAGAATGTATGCTGCAGAGCAGCCACAATACACGGATACGGAAATGCAAATATATTCATTTAGCACTCACATTGTAATTTGTTAGTATTATATCATGAACTACATTTTTTTAAAAATTTTGCCTGTCATTCGCAATCCCTATGTAAGACAAGAACATGTATTTCTTTGTTTGATGCGTACTCATTTGATAATAAAAGGGCGAGTACGAGGAAGCTAATGATGAAGCTAATGGGAGTCATTACGTCATTGTGTCTATTCTATTATATATTCTACATGCAAAGCCCTCGAAAAACATCCCAAAACCGCCAACAATGCTCTGTTTATATGTCGTGACCTGAATATTAATCAAGTATTAGTGATATTGAAATTGTAAGTGCTAACACTGAGGAACTACTTTTAACAATGTATGCAGCTGTTGACATACTGAGCTGCTGCTGCATCGTGTCCGAGTTGGTGAAAGTCAATCCTAGATTATAAATCATGCCTCTCACTTGTATCGTAGAATATACAAAATATACACTGCATCTTTGCTAAACATATACAGAACAGGTCAAAAGTTTGGACACACCTTCTCATTCAATGCGTGTTCTTTTTTTTCATGTAGATTGTCACTGAAGGCATCAAAACTATGAATGAAATAACTGAAAACATGTTTTATATTCTAGTTTCTTCAAAATAGCCACCCTTTGCGCTGATTACTGCTTTGCACACTCTTGGCATTCTCTCCATAAGCTTCAAGAGATAGTCACCTGCAATGGTTTTCACTTCACAGTTTTGATGCCTTCAGTGACAATCTACAATGTAAATGTGTCAAACGTACGGCCCGCGGGATGAGTTTGCTAAGTATAAAATTAAGCCAACATGTTTTAATGAAAGAAACTGCTGTTCTAAATGTGTCCACCAGATGTTGCAATAGCAATTATTTGTATCTTTGTAAATTATGCTACATATGTAAAAAAAAAAAAAAAAAAAACACATGATGTTAGTGTACCAGTCGAGGACAATGAGCAAACTACATAAATAACATCCTGTAATTTGATTTTGATATAATTTTTTATCTTGATAGATTGAAAATTAACACCAATGAGTTGACTGATGAACATTATCACATAATTTATTCGGAAAGTTTAAATAACGACAAATAAAGACAGAATACTATTAACCGCAACACGTAAGTGTAACATTATGATTTGTACATTTTCAGAATGTGCTTGTTCTATTTTTAAACAAAAAAAACAATCTGATGTTGTCTTTATTTTTAAGTTATCATGCCGTGATTTTACCAGTCCGGCCCACTTGGGAGTAGATTTTTCTCCATGTGGCCCCCGATCTAAAATGAGTCTGACACCCCTGATGTAAATAGTCATGAAAAATAAAGAAAGGTTGTGTTGAGTCATTTATATTATGGGATAGTAAACCAACTATCAAACAACACCGCCTGTACCTTTTCTGTCTTGCATTTACCGGCTATTTTATTCCATGTTTTCCCATCCCTGCTCACATCTTCGGCCATCTTGCCTGAGGACACACACTCAGTACGCCTCACTGATCATTCCATTCTGCCACCTCGTGCTGTCAGCTTCACGGGCTTTGCCGCGGCCTCACATTACCTGGATCTCACGAGGACGCCATTGTAGTCGACACCCGATCTAATAATACCGACTAATACCTCCATCACAGGCCCCCGCAACCAGCTTGCTGAACGCAATAAGGCAGTGTTTTTCAACCACACAGGTGTGCCGTGAGATACAGTCTGGTGTGCCGTGGGAGATTATGTAATTTCACCTATTTGGGTTAAATATATTTTATGCAAACCAGTAATTATAATCTGCAAATAAAGTGCCGTTGTTGAGTGTCTGTACTGTCTACAGCTCGGCAGAGTAACCGTGTAATACTCTTCCATATCAGTAAGTGGCAGCAGGTGGCTAATTGCTTTGTAAACGTCGTATCTATTGCTTAAACCAAAAATAAACAAAAGGAGAGTGCCCCTAAAAAAGGCTGTGGAAAGGCATTGTGATCAGCGTGCTGCAGGAGTAAAGGTCAACGCCTCTGTCCATGGTACTGAAAACAGAGCGCCATCAGACAGGGGCGTGGCATGTGCTGACGGCGAGACACAGCTGGCACAGGTGGTACGTGTTAAACTAATCAAAAGAAAGCATATTCATTGATGGTGGTGTTGAAAAACATTAAACCTGTTGTAAACTCTGTACGCTTGGCTACTTTGACGTGCATCTGTGGAACCGCAAGACAGCGACTTCTACAAAGGCATTGAAGCTTAGGGATGGCTGTGGAAAACAAAACTAAAACTGAACTGGCTACAAAGTAAACAAAAAACAGAATGCTGGACGACAGCAAAGACTTACAGCGTGAGGAGCAGACGGCGTCCACAAAGTACATCCGTACATGACATGAAAATCAACCATTTCCACACAAATAAGGATAGCGTCCGCACAACTGAAATAGTCTTGATTGTTAAAACAAAGCAGGAAGACATGAAACTACTACAGGAAAATACCAACAAAACAGGAAAAGACACCAAAATAGGAGCGCAAGACACTACACACAGGAAAACACCAAAAAACTCCAAATAAGTCACGGCGTGAGGTCGTGACACTTACTTTGAGACAAGAGCTATATTGATGCATGCTTGGTTATGTTTTGAATTCATATCCAACAATTGCAACAATGACTTTTTACTGTCAATATCAACTACCGAGTTTACATGTTTAATGTTTTCCGCTGGTGATGTGCCTCCGCATTTTTTCAATGAACAAAAATGTGCCTTGGCACCAAAAAGGTTGAAAAACACTGCACAAAGGGACTGTAGACAGAACCCACAGGAATGTATTGGTGGACAGCAATCTTCAGGCTATTTTAAAGTCAAAAGATCAAGCAATACTTCTCAAGACTCACTTTAAAACATGTTTTTTGTTCAACTAAGCAAGCGCAAGTGCACTTTATCTGGTTTCCATGAAATAAAGATCTCTTCTAAGATAGGCTAAAAATGCAACCTCCCCGGTTCTTTGCTTTTTTTCTGCAATAAATTATTCTTATGGCATCATTTTTTCAGGCCAGTACAGTGAAGCAAAGCTTTTTAAATCACGAGGCTTAAGTAGCGTCACGAGTCATTGAAGTAGAAGACCTGGGCGGTTGGTGTTGTAGTCTAATTACTTGTTGTCGTCCATGCAAAGATGAAACAAGCAGGTTATTAAGTGAGAT
>NC_084740.1:9264948-9509948 GCF_033978785.1 Entelurus aequoreus | reverse complement strand
ACTCTCTGAGCACTCCCCACAGGACTTCCCGAGGGACACGGTCGAATGCCTTTTCCAAGTCCACAAAGCACATGTAGACTGGTTGGGCAAACTCCCATGCACCCTCAAGGACCCTGCCGAGAGTATAGAGCTGGTCCACAGTTCCACGACCAGGACGAAAACCACACTGTTCCTCCTGAATCCGAGGTTCGACTATCCGGCGTAGCCTCCTCTCCAGTACACCTGAATAGACCTTACCGGGAAGGCTGAGGAGTGTGATCCCCCGATAGTTAGAACACACCCTCCGGTTCCCCTTTTTAAAGAGAGGAACCACCACCCCGGTCTGCCAATCCAGAGGTACCGCCCCCGATGTCCACGCGATGCTGCAGAGTCTTGTCAACCAAGAATGCACCAGCCTTAAGTCTAATTAATAAACAACAACAATGGAGGAGAACGAGCATCTCTCGTATCTAAGGTTTTTACAGGAAAGTGATTATGTGGGAGCTCTAGTCTCCTTTTTGTGTTTTTTACTCGCTTGCAGTTACGCCCTTTTTTTTCTTATTCGTATTTTCCAATCCAGCCTGCAGACACGCCAAACGTGCTTAACTTAAGCAAACGTGATTAAGTCGTGGATGAAGGCGACCTAACTACTAATGAGGCGGACTGGCTGTGGCGCCTTTTTTCGGTTGTGTGAAACGTGACGTTTTCCTTTGAATTTAAAAAGGCTGTATCAATTCAGGCAATGCTTGTCACGTGAACGTTGGTCGCCATGGTAATGTAGTGTGCGTACGCACAGAGGATACTTCTTCCTGGCTAGATGTTTCTCCATAGATCACAGGTGTCAAACTCAAGGCCCGGGGGCCAGATTTGTTGTATGTGGCCCGCGAAAACCTGGGAAAAATGGGTGTTAATAAAATACTTGATTTTTTTTTTTTTTTTACTAAAAGCAAATATTTTCCATTTTGACAGGAAAAAATGTGTATCTTCTAATCGTTATCTAATCACGCCAAATATTACATTATCATATAGTGTATTACAAAAATATGTTAGTAAAGATGACATTAGTTTGTACATGAACATTCTAATAATCAAGTGCATAGGCAATGGTGTAATAATATGAGGTGATTACTGGTACACATGTATATCAATGCTGTCAAATTATATATATATATTTTTAAATCAAATCAATTTGAATTTTGATTAATCACAGGTTATTGCCCGCATACATAATATTTTTTTTATTTTTTAAAGCGGCCCTTTGAAGGCAGCCAATACTGCGATGAAAACGAGTTTGACATCCCTGCCATAGATGAAACTTTGTTGCATTTATTTAGTGAAGCCACCCTGATGATACAGTGCATCCGGAAAGTATTCAAAGCACTTCGCATGTTCCACATTTTGTTATGTTACAGCCTTATATCAAAATGGAATAAATTCATAAATAAATAAATTCACCTTTTCTCCTCCAAACGTATTGTGGCCAAACAGCTCAATTTTCGTTTCATCTGACCACAGAACTTTCCTCCAGAAGGTCTGAACAATGGAGCTGTTTGGCCACAATTCCCAGCAATATGTTTGGAAGAGAAAAGGTGAGGCCTTTAATCCCAGGAACACCAATTCCTACCGTCAAGCATGGTGGTGGTAGTATTATGCTCTGCGCCTGTTTTGCTGCCAATGGAACTGGTGCTTTACAGAGAGTAAATGGGACAATGAAAAAGGAGGATTACCTCCAAATTCTTCAGGACAACCTAAAATCATCAGCCCGGAGGTTGGGTCTTTGGCGCAGTTGGGTGTTCCAACAGGACAACGACCCCAAACACGCGTCAAAAATGGTAAAGTAATGCCTAAATCAGGCTAGAATTAAGGTTTTGGAATGGCCTTCCCAAAGTCCTGACTTAAATGTGTGGTGGACAATGCTGAAGAAACAAGTCCATGTCAGAAAACCAACACATTTAGCTGAACTGCACCAATTTTGTCAAGAGTAGTGGTCAAAAATTCAACCAGAAGCTTGTGGATGGCTACCAAAAGCGCCTTATTGCAGTGAAACTTGCCAAGGGACATGTAACCAAATATTAACATTGCTGTATGTATACTTTTGACCCAGCACATTTAGTCACATTTTCAGTAGACCCATAATAAATTCATAAAAGAACCAAACTTCATGAATGTTTTTTGTGACCAACAAGTATGTGCTCCAATCACTCTATCACAAAACAATAAGAGTTGTAGAAATGATTGGAAACTCAAGACAGCCATGACATTATGTTCTTTACAAGTGTATGTAAACTTTTGACCACGACTGTAACCCAAAGGAAGTTTTGTAGCCTGTAACTCGTTAATTATTATATCAAATAATACGTTTGTAGATTGCGAGAATCAGTTTGAATCAAGAATCAAGTCTGAACTGAATCATGACCCCAGGAACCTGAATCGGATCAAACCATGAGGTGCCTAAAGAGTCCCATCTCTATTATATTTGTATTTCCAAATAAATAATCACATAGTTTAGTGATGGCCTCATGGTCCAGTTGAAATCGTTTTATGCAAACGTCCAAACATGGCCGATACTTATGTTCGCCTTCCGCTGTGGTCGGATTCAGAGTGGCAAAGCGGTAGAAAATGGATGGTTGGATGGATTATGGTGCTTAAGCACTCATATCAATTGAGGTTTTCAGCAATCAGAATAGATCTGATAGCTTCTATCATTTCATTATGCATTATGTCAAAAAGATATTGGTCATGGGCGCGCTGCCTTTTAGCCAGAGAGTCCTCATCACTGATTCCAGCCATCAGATAGCGGAGGCCTGTTATCCAGGTTCTGGCTTCATCTGAATTGGACGTGACCAGGTCAAGGGACTCCATGTGGTTGCCATGGTAGACGGTGAAGCAGCAGGCCGGGTCCAAGCTGCCCTCCGGATGCCGATGGAAGATATCGGACTGACCGCCCTCTGTCACTTTGTACAGTGAATCAATGGTGACTGACGGAGGAAGAGAAAGATAGCGACACAATTAAAGGAGGAAGGGGACAATAGAACAATGACATACACTAACTACAAGAGGCAATTCCTGAAGGAATTGCATGCGAATGCTCCAATGTTGAACTGAAATGCTGACAAAATGTAGTATGAATGTTGGAATAGTTTAAATGTTGAAGAGTTTGAATTTCCAGGAAAAACTCAATTTGGTTCGGAACTTGGGAAAGTGTTAGGTGGATGAGTGGAATGTGTTGATGTTGGAATGGTTTGAATCGGTTGAATTGTGGAAGTTGAAAAAATGGACAATTCATTTTGAATGGGGAAAATGTCCCTGAAAACTGGGGAATTCTTGGAAATCCGGGAATTTGATGTTAATTGTTGAAGGAAGGCACACAATTTTGAACAGGCTGAATATTTTTAAGTTGGAACGGTTTGAATCAGATGAAAATTGTGGGAATTGTGGAACTTTAAAAAAAGGTCCCATTATTTTTAATGGGAATTGCAAGGACATTTGGGAATTTCAGGAAAAACAGGAATTTTTTGTGAATGAGTTGAAATGGTTGGTAATGGAATTTTTCAAATTGGTCGAGAAAGGTTGAAGTAGTAACTTTTTTTTTTTGCAAATATATTTTATCGAATTTTACAGTTAAAATCACATTTAACCGTCATACTTTGCTCACGCAAACCCACATCCACTCATACACACTCACATGCACACTTGAGGAGAGAGGTGCACTCAAGGTTTACAATATAGACATTATTAGAAAAAATACCCAGATATTGTATATATATATCCATCCATCCCGCTACAGCTCAGGATCAGCAGGCTATCCAGACCATAGCAAGATGGATGAATATTCCTCGGCATCAAGGATCCTCAGGAAGTGATCACAAGATCAGTTACTACTAAAAATGTTTTAGTAGTAACATTTTTAATTGAGAAATGGTATTAAGGAATTCCAGGAATTTCGGGAAAACCGGGAATTTTTCCACTTCAAAAAAACTTACTTTTTTTGTCCTGATTAAGAGGAATGTTTAGATGGTGGAACGGTTGAAGTGGGTTGAAAAATGTGGAAGGAGTAGTCGCCAGAAAAAAAGGTGAAGAAAGGGTTGGAAAAAAAGGGAATTCTGGGTATTCCTGGAATTTTTTTGAACTTGGAAAAATAATAGTTTGAATTTCCAGGATGGTGGAATGTGTCGAAGGTGGAATGGTTTGAATCGGTTGAACAATGTGGAAAATGGTTGAAGTTTGAAAAATGGCTAATTCATTTTGAATGGGAAAAATGTCCCGGAAAACCTGGGATTCTGGGAAATCTGGGAATTTATGGAATTTGTCAAGGGAAAGCAGTTTGAAGTTGGATCGATTTGAATCGGATGAAAAATGTGAAAGGTAGAGCGCGCCAATGAATGGAGTAGAAGAAGAATAAATAGATTAATTTGGGTGTAGAATGTGTGAATGCTTTGGAGTATTCACACAAATTAATGCTATCTATAATTAACTTGGGGTTAAACCGATGAGGCATACATTTACTGTATATATTAGTTGAAATGTGAAGCAGAAACAGCCATTATTGATTCAAATTAAATATTGACAAGAAGTCTAAATATGAGAAGAAGAAAAAAGATGATAAAACAATGAAAGATTAAAAAAGATACATATCATATAAATAAATACACACAAGAATGTATAATGTATATTATTTTAATGACATGTATTTATAATTGATAATACAATAAATACATTATCATGAATTGGTACAAGAGCATTACTATCTCTGCAAATGCAAACATTTTAGTATTGGGTCTTGGTGGACGAGTGCTTAGTTTACTGGCCTCAAGGGGACCCATGGTTAAAATGTGTGCGCGTCTCCATGTGGAGTTTGCATGTTTCAACGTGTGCGTGGGTTTTCTCATTCCGGCTTCCTCCCACATTACAAAAATGAGCGTTTTAAATTCATTTTAAACTCGTCATAAATTGTGAGTGTGAGTGTGAGAGGTTGGTTGTATTCAGTATGTGCCATGTGATTGACAGGTGACCGATCCTGGGTGAACATTCTCTTGTCCCAGATCAGCCGAGATAGTCTACATCTCCCCTGTGACCTTTAATGAGGACAAACAGTATATAATTAGGTGGCCTATAGTCAAATGAAAGTCCAAATTGGAGTGCCGTATTTTTCGGACCAAAAGGCGCACTGCCGATGAATGGTCTATTTTTGATATTTTTTCATATATAAGGCGCAACGGAATATAGAGCGCATTAAAGGAATCATATTTTAAAAACATTTTTTTAAATTGAAAACTGAGATAGGTTCCAGCACCCCCCGCCACCCCAAAAGGGACAAGCGGTAGAAAATGAATGGATGGATGGTCTACATAACATGTAATGGTGGTTCTTTGGTCAAAATGTTGCATAGATTATGTTTTACAGATCATCTTCAAGCCGCTTTCTGACAGTCTCTTCAGGATGCAATATTGGAGCAGCATCTTCTCATCCGTAAAAAAGCATCCGACCGGAACTCTTTAATAACTGAAGTTCCTTGGGTGAATAATGTAAACTCACTACTCCGGTATGTTTTAGCGCTTTCATGGCGAGTTTACTGACATATATAAGTAAGAACTTTACACTACTTTATATTAGAAATGGCAACAGCGGAGGATGAATGTCCCATAAGAAGAAGATAGAGAAAAAGAAGAAGCTTATCGACTACGGCGTCGCCACGGACTACAAAGGCGGACTCACACATTTTTTCAGGATGTATGCAGATCCCAAATACAGATCAGCAGGTCCCGGAAGGTAAGAAAAATTGCTTTTGCATACTATTGCGAAACAAAACGCCAGATAATGTCTTGCCTTATACACACCGTAATAATACTCGTATGTTGAAGCACAGTACAATCCATCAAGCAGGCGGGTTCATAGCCTACCAAAGTCATACTAAAACCTTTTGATAGATTTTTGAGCACCATGTTTAATGTTCTATATTTTCAATGGAACATATACAATTTTGGTGTTGTTTACTTAATTAAGTCATATTGCAGTCTACACGTATCTCTTATGTGTGACTGCCATCTACTGCTCACACTTATCATTACACCATGTACCAAATAAAATTCCTTCGAGGGCGGTAAGCAAAACCTGAATTTTTCCGCACATTAGGCGCACCGGGTTATAAGGCGCTCTGTCGAGTTTTGAGGAGAAAAAAAAAGGATTTTAAATGCGCCTCATAGTCCGCAAAATACGGTAGTCAAAAAACACATTAGGTAACATCTAACCTTTGACCTTGGCTGTGGATAGATATCAAATACCCTGAACGTGGTTCTAAATAGAATAGAATATAGATTACTTTATTGTCATCAAACATGAGAGCATGGTGAAAATATGTTGAAAGACAATGTTAAAAATGGATAACAGGTTTAAAATTGCACCTTGGACAGCAACATAGGACCATTTTTTTAATAAATTTTTTTACTTTTTATTAAATGTATCTTAATTTATTTTATACCGTATCAACACTAATGTTTTTGTCACAATCAACTGTAGAAGCATCCATCCTCTCCCACCTCATTCTGTGTAATGCTGCATTGCACTGACAGTAACAATATGGCAGCATCCTTTTCCATCCAACACACACACACGCACACGCACACGCACACACACACACACACACACACACACACACACACACACACACACACACACACACACACACACACGTTCACAAATATTCTTGGAAAGGACAGGGCATCAGTGTGCATTTCACAATCATGGCAACATATTTAAGAGGCTTAAACTAGCGCTGACAGTCACAAACAGTGTTATTTTTTTAACATGTTGGTACACGCATCCACAGGCAGTGGGTTGGTGAGGAATAATCCTCTCAGCAGCAACACTGAGTGACATTTGAGGTGAAATAGAAGCTTGGTGTAAAGGCCATTTCACTCTTACTGTTTTCCTTGTTTGGCTATCAATTCTTTCTTTTTTGTATTGACCAATGACAGCCCCATTTTGACCTCAATTCATGTTATCCATCCATCCATCCATTTCTCTACCGGGTGCTGGAGCCTATCCCAGCTGCAGTCGGGCGTCCCGATACCATTTTGGTACCGGTACCAAAATGTATTTCGATACTTTTCTAAGTAAAGGGGACCACAAAAAATTGCATTATTGGCTTTATTTCAACAACAAATCTGCAAATACATTAAACATGTGTTTAGTATTGCAATTTTGTCCTTAAATAAAATAGTGAACACACCAGACAATGTTTCTTTCATTAGTAAGTAAGCAAACAAAAGCTCCTAATTTAACTGCTGACATATGCAGTAACATATTGCAGTGGTTCTCAAATGGGGGTACGCGTACCCCTGGGGGTACTTGAAGGTATGCCAAGGGGTACGTGAGATTTTTTTTAAATGTCTGTCAAAAAGAACTGAAGAGAAATGCAACCATGCAATATTCAGTGTTGACAGCTAGATTTTTTGTGGACATGTTCCATACATATTGATGTTAAAGATTTCATTTTTTGTGAAGAAATGTTTAGAATTAAGTTCATGAATCCAGATGGATCTCTATTACAATCCCTAAAGAGGGCACTTTAAGTTGATGATTACTTCTATGTGTAGAAATCTTTATTTATAATTGAATCCCTTGTTTATTTTTCAACAAGTTTTTAGTTATTTTTATATCTTTTTTTCCAAATAGTTCAAGAAAGACCTCAACAAATGAGCAATATTTTGCAATGTTATACAATTTAACAAATCAGAAACTAAAGACATAGTGCTGTATTTTACTTCTTTATCTCTTTTTTTCAACAAAAAAATGCTTTGCTCTGATTAGGGGGTACTTGAATTAAAAAAATGTTCACAGGGGGTACATCACTGAAAAAAGGTTGAGAACCACTGACATATTGTGTCATTTATATTATATTATTTTGTCAAAACTATTAAGGACAAATGGTAGAAAATGAATTATTAATCTACTTGTTCATTTACTGTTAGTATCTGCTTACTTTCTTTTTTAACATGTTCTATCTACACTTCTGTTCAAATGTAATAATCACTTATTCTATTGTTGTTTGATACTTTACATTAGTTTTGGATGATACCAAGTAGTTACAAGATCATACGATGGTCATAATTTAAGTCCTCATGTGTCCAGGGACATATTTCCTGAGTTTATAAACATAATATACATTTTTTTTAAAACGAAAAAAGATTTTATGCTAAAAAATATTGATGTAATCATAGTAGTATCGACTAGATACGCTCTTGTACTTGGTATCATTACAGTGGATGTCAGATGTAGATCCACCAATGGCGTTTGTTTACATTGTGACGCCGGTGAGCTACGGTGTGTAGTAAAGCATGTTTAGTGGGGGAATCTGTACTTTTTAGAGGCGGTATAGTACTGAATATGATTCATTAGTATCGCGGTACTATACTAATACCGGTATACCGTACAACCCTACCCTGGACAAGTCGCCACCTCATGGCAAGAAAAGAACAAAGCTTGTTTATTAGACTTCATCTTCATTAGCCAAACTGCTTTGTGTGTTATCTTGATATCAAAAACTAAACGCAAGGTTTTTTTTTACATTACTTGTGTTTTTTTCATGTCACAAAGGTATTACTTTAGAAAACATTCATGTGACACAGCATGTTATTTAGTTTTATTGGGTATGGTTAATTCCTATATGACACATTTCTGCTCAAACTCTCAATGGATCTGTCCCGATACAGAATCTACATGTACATATAGATGTACATAACTTAAAAAAATTATAAATAAATAAAAATACCTCCTTCTATCATAATGTAAAAATAGTGATAAAGGCATTATGAAATGACAAAAAGCTGACAAGTTTATATTAATAATGAATAAAAAAAACAGTATATATATATATATATATATATATATATATATATATATATATATATATGTATATATATATATATATATGTATATATATATATATATATATATATGTATATATATATATATGTATATATATATATATATATATATATGTATATATATATATGTATATATATATATATATATGTATATATATATATATATATATATATATATATATATATATATATATATATATATATATATATATATATATATATATATATATACTGTATATAAATATAGAGTTGCGAGCAAAAGTTTACATACACTTGTAAAGAACATAATGTCATGGCTGTCTTGAGTTTCCAATAATTTCTTGAACTCCTATTTTTTTGTGACAGAGTGATTGGAGCACATACTTGTTGGTCACAAAAAACATTCATGAAGTTTGGTTCTTTTATGAATTTATTATGGGTCTACTGAAAATGTGACTAAATGTGCTGGGTCAAAAGTATACATACAGCAATGTTAATATTTGCTTACATGTCCCTTGGCAAGTTTCACTGCAATAAGGCGCTTTTGGTAGCCATCCACAAGCTTCTGGTATTGTGTCCAAACAGCTCAATTTTTGGTTCATCTGACATCACATGGACAAAGATAAGACCTTCTGGAGGAAAGTTCTGTAGTCAGATGAAACAAAATTTGAGCTGTTTGGCCACAATTCCCAGCAATATGTTTGGAGGAGAAAAGGTGAGGACTTTAATCCCAGGAACACCAATTCCTACCGTCAAGCATGGTGGTGGTAGTTTTATGCTCTGCGCCTGTTTTGCTGCCAATGGAACTGGTGCTTTACAGGGAGTAAATGGGACAATGAAAAAGGAGGATTACCTCCAAATTCTTCAGGACAACCTAAAATCATCAGCCCGGAGGTTGGGTCTTTGGGGCAGTTGGGTGTTCCAACAGGACAACGACCCCAAACACGCGTCAAAAATGGTAAAGTAATGCCTAAATCAGGCTAGAATTAAGGTTTTGGAATGGCCTTTCCAAAGTCCTGACTTAAATGTGTGGTGGACAATGCTGAAGAAACAAGTCCATGTCAGAAAACCAACACATTTAGCTGAACTGCACCAATTTTGTCAAGAGTAGTGGTCAAAAATTCAACCAGAAGCTTGTGGATGGCTACCAAAAGCGCCTTATTGCAGTGAAACTTGCCAAGGGACATGTAAGTAAATATTAACATTGCTGTATGTATACTTTTGACCCAGCAGATTTTCAGTAGACCCATAATAAATCCATAAAAGAACCAAACTTCATGAATGTTTTTTTTGTGACCAACAAGTATGTGCTCCAATCACTCTATCACAAAAAAATAAGAGTTGTAGAAATGATTGGAAACTCAAGACAGCCATGACATTATGTTCTTAATTTATTTATTATGTGGGGCGGTATAGCTCGGTTGGTAGAGCGGCCGTGCCAGCAATAAGGGTTGCAGGTTCATCCTAGTCACTGCCGTTGTGTCCTTGGGCAAGACACTTTACCCATCTGCTCCCAGTGCCACCCACACTGGTTTAAATGTAACTTAGATATTGGGTTTCACTATGTATAGCGCTTTGAGTCACTAGAGAAAAGCGCTATATAAATATATTTCACTTCACTTCTTTACAAGTGTATTTAAACTTTTGACTGTATATACAGTATGCATGCATGCTTCGGAGCCCCTGCCGAGAAAGAAAATTATGTTTGCCTTGGTGCCCTTCTAACTTGCCTCAGTGCCCGAAAATATGAGCCCTCCTTTATAGGCCTACTGAAAGCCACTACTACCGACCACGCAGTCTGATAGTTTATATATCAATGATGAAATCTTAACATTATAACACATGCCAATACGGCCGGGTTAACTTTTAAAGTGACATTTTAAATTTGCCGCTAAACTTCCGGTTCGAAACGCCTCTGAGGATGACGTATGCGCGTGACGTAGACCGGCGAACACGGGTATGCCTTCCACATTGAAGCCAATACGAAAAAGCTCTGTTTTCATTTCATAATTCCACAGTATTCTGGACATCTGTGTTCGTGAATCTGTTGCAATCATGTTCATTGCATTATGGAGAAAGAAGCTGAGCAAGCAAAGAAGAAAGTTGTCGGTGCGAAATGGACGTATTTTTCGAACGTAGTCAGCAACAACAGTACACAGCCGGCGCTTCTTTGTTTACATTCCCGAAAGATGCAGTCAAGATGGAAGAACTCGGATAACAGAGACTCTAACCAGGAGGACTTTTGACTTCGATACACAGACGCCTGTAGAGAACTGGGACAACACAGACTCTTACCAGGATTACTTTGATTTGGATGACAAAGACGCAGACGTAGGTGTTTTTATGCAGGATTAATTTGTGTCATATTAAATATAAGCCTGGTTGTGTTGTGGCTAATAGAGTAAATATATGTCTTGTGTTTATTTACTGTTTTAGTCATCCCCAGCTGAATATCAGGTACCGTGAGTATGCAGCCTTGGCTGCTAAACATTTGATAGCTTGACCGTATGTGCGCGTCACATATGTAACTTTTTAAAAATATATAAGCTTTATGAACCTTGGGTTAGGTGAACGGTCTTTTGGGCTGAGTGATTGTGTGTGTTGATCAGGTGTTTGAATTGTATTGGCGTGTTCTATGGAGCTAGGAGCTAGCAGAGGAGCTAGGAGCTAGCATAACAAACACGCAGGTGTTTTTATGCAGGATTAATTTGTGGCATATTAAATATAAGCCTGGTTGTGTTGTGGCTAATAGAGTATATATATGTCTTGTGTTTATTTACTGTTGTAGTCATTCCCAGCTGAATATCAGGTCACCCCCGGCTCTCACAGCATCTTCCCTACCTGAATAGCTTCAACTCCCCACTAGTCCTTCACTTGCACTTTACTCATCCACAAATCTTTCATCCTCGCTCAAATTATTGGGGAAATTGTTGCTTTCTCGGTCCGAATCTCTCTCACTTCATGCGGCCATCATTGTAAACAATAGGGAACTTTGTGTATATGTTCAACTGACTACGTCACGCTACTTCCGGTAGGGGCAAGCCTTTTTTTTATCAGATACCAAAAGTTGCAATCTTTATCGTCGTTGTTCTATACTAAATCCTTTCAGCAAAAATATGGCAATATCGCGAAATGATCAAGTATGACACATAGAATAGATCTGCTATCCCCGTTTAAATAAAAAAAATTCATTTCAGTAGGCCTTTAAGGCAACACTTGCCTTGACCTTAAAAAGTAAAAATTCCAGGCCCGCAGTTCATTACCATTAAAGCTACAGACACACAAATAGTTGTGTTCCCAGTAGAGCTTAATAAAAACACTTCTAAAGTGGCTAAAATGCAGCACCAAGGCTAAAACATTACCTATGAGATTGAACGTTTCTAATACTTTGGTGCTCATCTTCTACACTACTTGATTGTCAATCAAACTGGGCTTCTAGAACTGAAACGATTCCTTGAGTAACTTGAGTAATTTTATTATTCGAGGAATTTTCGCTGCGTGAGGCGTCGTTTAGTTGTTTTTTTTTTACGGCATTTTGACTGGTTTAGTAAACAGTAGTCAAAGCTCACATTTCGCACCGACTGTTTAGGTGTTGCACAGCGTGTTTACGTCACAGATCATACGCCCCCTGCACTTCTCTTTTAAATACGCTTAGGTTTACAAAACTTTTTCGCCGACATAACTCGAAATGCAGAAACCGCAGAAAGCAGAGGACAAGAGCCATAGCAAAACGAGGGAATTAAGAAGCGACAAAAGTTGTCTAAGGTGTGGGTAGGGATGATGTTTGATAAGGAATTATCGAGTTCGAGCTCATTATCGAATCCTCTTATCGAACCGATTCCTTATCGATTCTCTTATCGAGTCCAGATAGGTTGTTGCATATGGAAAAAAACACACAATATTTGGTTTAACAAAAGCTCACTTTTATTATATAATAAAAAAATAAAATCTAATAAAGAAATACATATTGACTGTTACCCACCTAAAAAATAAAATAAAATAAATAAATATTGACTGTTGTTACCCAAAGTATATTAAGTGGGATTTTTCAGAGAAACAAATATATACAGTAACACAAAAACAACCTGTCTCTGTGATCACTATAGGTGTATAAATAATAATATAGTGTTAAATAAAATCAGTCCCTTGGGCACAAAACTGAAAATAATACAGCTCTACAAAAAGTGCACTTCTGCTGCTATTTGACATAACTGTTTGTTATGATGCTTTGACATTTTTACACTTTATTTCTTTATTGAAAGAAAATTCTATGAAGAGAAAAGTTGTTTGCAAATGTGGTTACAATGCTAAAAAAATGAAAAGTTGAAGCTAAAAAAAGAAATACACTTTATTGAGTTAACATTATTTCTTTATGGGGGAACAATGTTATGAGCTAGAGAATATAACAACTACACTACCCAGCATGCAACGGGAGTTACGAGCATGCGCGGTAGCCCCGAAAAGTGTTGCATGTTGCCACGCTGTGAAAGTAAACGTCAAGAACTCAGCCAACACGCCTCGTCTGCATCATTTATAATTGGAAAATAATAATGTAACGTTAGGTAATTACAGTACTCCCTGGTGTACAGTAATTTGTAAGTCATTCTAGTTAATGCAATATTAAAAAGCACAAATAGAGAACTCTGTAGGATCCCCTTTTTTTGTAATATAGTTGTTAAAGTCATACTGGTTTGATATCTTGTTTTGTACAGTGCCTTGTTTATATTGTATTTTTAATTTATTTTATGCAACTTGTTGACACGTTTTATTTTGTGTTTATGTATGTAAAAAATATTGTATTTCATATATTCATTTTTTATTTTTTGTATTCATTTATTTATCCATATTTTTTTTTTATCTTGTTAACTATTCTGATTGTTAATTTGCTTTCTTTAAGTAAAAAAAAAAAAGGTCAAAGACAAAGCTATTCGGTTTCTTGTGAGTATATACACTTCACTGCCGATGTGGGGGGGGGGGGGGCGCCACCTAAAATCTTGCCTAGGGCGCCAGATTGGTTAGGGCCGGGCCTGATTGCAAGAGCGTATTCTCATTTCCTACTTAATTGTGTCCTCGATGTGTGTGTGTGTGTGTGTGTGTGTGTGTGTGTGTGTGTGTGTGTGTGTGTGTGTGCAAACGTACTCTTGGCCTTCTCGCTCTTGCGTGATGGCCTCCAGCGGATGCAGGAGCGATGCTCATCCAGGTAAAAGAGTCTCACCAGCCCTTTGGACCCCGCCTTCAGCTTTACCATCTGTGTCCCGGACTGCATCACACTCATGCATCGCTCCACTGGAGAGGAAACAAACACACACAGGAGAAACAAAACGGTAAGTGACGCTTGACACTGTGGCACAAAAGAGGCAGGTGCCTGGGCTTTATTTGCCTTTTAATTATCGATCGGTCGCACTCGCTGTGTGCACTGTATGGATGGAGGAGAGAGGGGGGGGGGGGGGTGAGAGGAGTCTAAACCTCAGACAGAGATGCTGCTGTGTGCGCACACAAGGCTGCTTCTCAGCTAGCCACTGAAAGAGTGTCCTATATGCAGCTCATAGAGGGAAACCAGACAGAGCGTCATTGATGGACAGCCCGGAAGAACGTCTCAGACCTCATGAGGAAGGTGGAAGCCACATCAGAGCTTCATTCAACACTGCTGGAGGGCTTTGGAAGGAGTGACTGCATGTTACACCTGCAGAATTTAATGGGATGGCCCTGCCTTTGCAAAGATAATGCCGTTTGGAAGGGTAATAATTCAGCAATATGGTTATTGTTTTAGTTTGTAGTGGTGCAGAACAGAGCTGGGCAAATATTTTGACACGGGGGCCACATTGAGAGAAAAAAAATGTGTCTGGGGGCCAAGGTGTATGTGTTTGTAAATCATATAAACACATTTAGCTGTAAAAATCTGCTGTACAGTATATGCACTGCAAAAACTGAAATCTAAGTAAGATTAAATATCTCAAATAAAGGTGATATTTGCTTATTTTCTGTCTGATAAGATACTTCTTCTCACTAAGTAGATTTTATGTTAGAGTGTTTTACTTGTTTTAAGGGTTTTGGTCCTTATTTATCCCAGTAAGATATTACAGCTTGTTGCTGAGATTTTATGACATACAGTATATTGAGTAAAACATGCTTGAAACTAGAATATCAACTGCTGCAAAGCTGTCATCTACACTCACAAGTATAAAACTGCTTTTTCAAAGTAAGAATTTCTTATTTCAAGCATGAAATTAAAAAAATCATGATTTTCTCATAATTAAAACAGATGACAGACAAATGGACTTTGCTGTTTTATTTTCAATCAAACAATACAACATACGTACTCATATATTAGTACAGTTTGCACGGTAAAACAAACTGACAGTTAATATTTAAACATTTAACATGTGACATTTCTAACAATTTTGAACAGAAATAGTTCATGCACATTTAGAAAAATTCTTCAAAATGACAATAAAAAAAAAAATTGGAGCGCATATCATTATGTCATCATTTACTTAATTTAAGAATATTTTTCAACATATCGAGAAAAAAGGTCTCATATTTGTTTTTTCTACCAAGAAAAGTGCACTTGTTATTAGTGAGAAAATACTTACTACTTACTAATTTCCGGACTATAAGCCGCACCAGCTAAATTTAGGGGGAAATACAGATTGCTCCATATAAAAGCCGCACCCGACTATAAGCCGCAGGGTTTTGATGTGTAATTACCGTAGTATATAGGGGTTCCTGCTACCACGGAGGGGATTGTCGGGACAGAGATGACTGTTTGGGAACGCAAAGCGTCCCATTTATTAACAATAAATCTTTCAATCATTCAATCAAACTTTCACATCTTTGACATGGCGAACAGCATTCGTGCAGAGTACAAATAATACAACGGTGCAAAGTAATACAAAGTGCTCGCCTGTACGTTATCAAAATAACCAGCCTACCGGTATATGAAAAGTCAGTCTTTAATCATTGTGTCATCGTCTTCCTCCTGCGTACTAAAACCACCGAAATCCTCTTCGTCGGTGTCGGAGAAGAACAGGCCGTAAATAAGCCGCACCGTTGTATAAGCCGCAGGGACCAGAACGAGGGGAAAAAGTAGCGGCTTATAGTCCGGAAATTACGGTATTTTAAGGTATCTTTGGGTTCAATGAGGTTAGCTAATTTTACTTGTTTTGGAAAGTCTTGACAAGCCGAATTTTATTGTTCTATTGGCAGATAATTTTGCTTAGTTCAAGTAAAATGCCCCTAACTTTTGTATTTTTTTTTCGTCTTTTGAACACTGACTTTTTGCAGTGTGTGTTTGGGTCCCTTTTTTTCAGGAACACTAATACCAAAGTCACAATGTTCTAAAAATGTTATGACAGACTACCTAAAAAAAAAAACGAAGTGGAATTTTACAGATGTTTACTGAATGGGACACAGTGGCTGATAGCAAAGTGTCGGTAATAATCAGAAGCGTCGAGGTGGTGGGGTAAGCTGGGATGTTGTAAAGTTTGAATTTTTTTTTAAACATGTCATTAATGAAAACAACATCATGAATGTTAAGATAAAGTAAATACTGCAGTAACATTTAATAATAGGGTTGCTTGAGTTAAATAGAGAATGTCTAAAACAATATTTTGACTCAGGGGCCACATTTAGAGAAAAAAATGTGTCTGGGGGCCAATGTGTATGTGTGTGTTAAATGATATATACACATTTAGCTGTAAAAATCTGCTGTACAGTATGTGTGTTTGGGTCCCTTTTTTTCGAGGAACAATGTCCGATAGAGTTCTAAAAAAGTTATGACCGACCACCTCAAAAAAACGGAATGGAATTTTTACTGAATGGGACACCCAAAATGTACATGAAAATAAAGAAAGTGGGAATTACAACATTAACTATGAACAATAAAACACTGAATATTAACAACATATGAACGTCGCTCCTCTTTTACTTCTCAGACCAGCTCCTCGATAGTTGTGTATCTTTTACAATCAAGCAAAACACAACAAAAATATAACAAACGGCAAAATATGAATGCAAAGTGTAATAAACACAAACTACAATATGATATATTATCACGTAAAAAATCTGCTCCCGCATCTGTTTCTGACACACACGTTTCGGGCTGGCTGCTCTGAAAACAAACCCCGCCCACTCCGCTTTGTTCCTGGTCTGAGCTGCTGTGACGTAGTTTACCGTAATAACTCCTACAACACTCAAAAGCGCAGATTTCGACCATTGAAATACTTTATAAAGTTCAAGACTTCCGGTCATTTAAAAACAGCACTGCACACCACAATGGCGGTGACAGTTTCGGTGTTAAAGGTCTAAAAAAAATTGCGGATTGAACATCTTAACGAGCCGCATGTGGCCCACGGGACGTATTTTGCCAAGGTCTGATGTAGAAGGTTGCATGTATAAAAAAAAGAGGGGGTACTTGTGGCTTGTAAAGGTGACTATGTGGGTTTAATTTCATGTACAATGGCTTTCTTAAGGTTAAAAAAATAGTGGTTTTCTGCTCTAGCTATGAAAATATTCCATTTATAATTAATAATTTAAACTTTGCCAAAAATGACCAATTAAAAGCGATACACATGGGTTCTCTTAGTGTCCATAAGAAAATTTGGCTTTAGGAGTGTGTGCATAAAAGACATAACCAAAAAAATGCAGTTCATGTATGTTTATATTTATTTATTTTAAAAAATGTGGTATTAATATTTTACAAATTATGTGTTTGTATTTGTATTTAATATTTGGGCAACATGGCTCAGATGGTAGAGTGGCTGGCCAGAAACTTGAGGGTCTGGGGTTTGAATCCAGCTTCTGCCATCCTCGTCACTGCCGTTGTACCCTTGGGCAAGAAACTTCACCCACCTTGCTCCCAGTGCCACCCGCACTGGTATAAATGTACCTTAAATGCAGATAATGGGTCACTAAAGAAAAAAAAAACTCTAAATATAATCACATATGAAAGTTAAACAACTACAATTCTGTTCAATCCAATATCTTCAATAATCATATGTTTATATTCCAGATAATGTCCAAAGTTTATATGGAAGGGGAAAAAAATCGGTTGATTGGCTCAAAGGGGGGGGGAAGTGTTCGATACATCATACAGTGAAACCAATTTAAAACTGCTTTGGCATTAATTGAAAAAGTAGACAAAACACAATTAATGTTTAAAAAAAAACTATAAAAAAAACAGATGTTTTTTAGACAATATGGGCTTGATCTGTTAAAGGTTTGTGTGTGTGGTGGGGGGTGTGGCCTGCGGGCCTGCCACGGAACGGGGTGTGTCAGGACCGGTCTCGAAGACAGCGACAGGTGCGTAGATGGCCCGGGTGGGCCTTGTTATCTAATCACCTGTCGCCTTATTAGCAGCAGCCGTGAGGAAACGGGGGTGGTAGTTGGAGGTGCTGCTGAGAGACACTGTGCTGAAAAGCAAAAGACTTTGCACCATTTAATTAGAAAAGACACTGTGCTGAAAAGCAAAATACTTTGGACCATTGGAAAAATAAAACAGTGTTATAACCTGAATCTCTGGCAGTCTGTGGTGGTCTGAAGAACCCACTAGAGGGCAACCTCTACAATTGTGCAATTGTAGAGGTTGGCAGGCACCTATTACAATCCGGATGGTTCTTTTCCTCTTTGTTCCGGAGGACACGACGTCCATAGTTTTCAAAAACTATTTGAAATGTGGACTCGTCAGACCACAGAACACTTTTCCACTTTGCATAAGTCCATCTTAGATGAGCTCGGGCCCAGCGAAGCCGGCGGCGTTTCTGGGTGTTGTTGATAAATGGCATAGTAGGGTTTTAACTTGCACTTACAGAACTGTAGTTACTGACAGTGGTTTTCTGAAGTGTTCCTGAGCCCAAGTGGTGATATCCTTTACACACTGATGTCGCTTTTTGATGTAGTACCGCCTGAGTGATCGAAGGTCCATTATATCATCGCTTACGTGCAGTCATTTCTCCAGATTATCTGAACCTTTTGATGATATTACGGACCGTAGATGGTGAAATCCCTAAATTCCTTGCAATAGCTCGTTGAGAAATGTTGTTTTTAAACTTTTGGACAATTTGCTCAAGCATTTGTTCACAAAGTGGTGACCCTCGCCCCATCCTTGTTTGTGAATGACTGAGCATTCCGTGGAAGCTGCTTTTATACCCAATCATGGCACCCACCTGTTCCCAATTAGCCTGCTCACCTGTGGGATGTTCCAAATAAGTGTTTAATGAGCATTCCTCAACTGTCTCAGTCTTTTTGCCACTTGTGCCAGCTTGTTTGAAACATGTTGTAGGCATCAAATTCCAAATGAGCTAATATTTGCAAAAAATAACAAAGTTTTCCAGTTCGAATGTTAAGTATCTTGTCTTTGCAGTCTATTCAATTGAATATAGGTTGAAAAGGATTTGCAATTCATTGTAGTCTGTTTTTATTTACGATTTACGCAATGTGCCAGCTTCACCGGTTTTGGGGTTTGTATGTTAGCTATCAAGCTAAGAAGCTAGGGATTTCACCATATACGGTCTGTAATATCATCAAAAGGTTCAGAAAATCTGGAGAAATCACTGCACGTAAGCGATGATATTACGGACCTTGGACCCTTTAGGCAGTACTGCATCAACAAGCGACATCAGTGTGTAAAGGATATCACCACATGGGCTCAGGAACACTTCAGTAACTACAGTTTGTCGCTACTCTACTATGTTTAACAAAGTTTCTCAGTTCAAACATTAAGTATCTTGTCTTTACAGTCTATTCAATTGAATATAGGTTGAAAAGGATTTGCAATTCATTGTATTCTGTTTTTATTTACGATTTACACATCGTGCCAACTTCACTGGTTTTGGGTTTTGTAGTTTATGTAGTCTAGTTTGTGATTATATACTGCAGAAAAGGTTTTACATATTATAAATGTGTGTTGTTGGTTTAACATTGTGCACAGGTTGAAGAGCACAATACCGGTGATAGACGCAAAAAACTCATTTAAATAAGGTGGTATGCACCACTTTTCAATTGCACACGCAGTCTTAATAGAACACCCGCAACACAGCTACTAATAGTACACGTAATTTCATAGGTTGCACATGCTGTTTAGCGTGTGGTTTTTGGATCTTAGTAGCTCAGGTCCAATGTGTTTATGCCATGGCTCACTGGTGTGCCCCCTGTCGTTCATGTAGAGTCACTGTTCCAGATCACATACAGTATAATTTGTATTGTAAATGATTTCAGCCCCGTTAAAGGCCTACTGAAACCCACTACTACCGACCACGCAGTCTGATAGTTTATACATCAATGATGAAATCTTAACATTATAACACATGCCAATACGGCCGGGTTAACTTATAAAGTGACATTTTAAATTTGCCGCTAAACTTCCGGTTCGAAACGCCTCTGAGGATGACGTATGCGCGTGACGTAGCCCGGCGAACACGCGTATGCCTTCCACATTGAAGCCAATACGAAAAAGCTCTGTTTTCATTTCATAATTCCACAGTATTCTGGACATCTGTGTTCGTGAATCTGTTGCAATCATGTTCATTGCATTATGGAGAAGGAAGCTGAGCAAGCAAAGAAGAAAGTTGTCGGTGCGAAATGGACGTATTTTTCGAACGTAGTCAGCAACAACAGTCCACAGCCGGTGCTTCTTTGTTTACATTCCCGAAAGATGCAGTCAAGATGGAAGAACTCGGATAACAGAGACTCAAACCAGGAGGACTTTTGACTTCGATACACAGACGCCTGTAGAGAACTGGGACAACACAGACTCTTACCAGGATTACTTTGATTTGGATGACAAAGACGCAGACGTGCTACTGTGAGTATGCAGCTTTGGCTTCTAAACATTTGATCGCTTGACCGTATGTGCGCAACTTTTTTTTGCGTATGTACGTAACTTTTTTAAAATATATAAGCTTTATGAACCTTGGGTTAGGTGAACGGTCTTTTGGGCTGAGTGATTGTGTGTGTTGATCAGGTGTTTGAATTGTATTGGCGTGTTCTATGGAGCTAGGAGCTAGCATAGGAGCTAGGAGCTAGCATAACAAACACGCAGGTGTTTTTATGCAGGATTAATTTGTGGCATATTAAATATAAGCCTGGTTGTGTTGTGGCAAATAGAGTATATATATGTCTTGTGTTTATTTACTGTTGTAGTCATTCCCAGCTGAATATCAGGTACCGTGAGTATGCAGCCTTGGCTGCTAAACATTTGATAGCTTGACCGTATGTGCGCGTCACGTACGTAACTTTTTAAAAATATATAAGCTTTATGAACCTTGGGTTAGGTGAACGGTCTTTTGGGCTGAGTGATTGTGTGTGTTGATCAGGTGTTTGAATTGTATTGGCGTGTTCTATGGAGCTAGGAGCTAGCAGAGGAGCTAGGAGCTAGCATAACAAACACGCAGTGTTTTTATGCAGGATTAATTTGTGGCATATTAAATATAAGCCTGGTTGTGTTGTGGCTAATAGAGTATATATATGTCTTGTGTTTATTTACTGTTGTAGTCATTCCCAGCTGAATATCAGGTCACCCCCGGCTCTCACAGCATCTTCCCTATCTGAATAGCTTCAACTCCCCACTAGTCCTTCACTTGCACTTTACTCATCCACAAATCTTTCATCCTCGCTCAAATTAATGGGGAAATTGTCGCTTTCTCGGTCCGAATCTCTCTCACTTCATGCGGCCATCATTGTAAACAATAGGGAACTTTGCGTATATGTTCAACTGACTACGTCACGCTACTTCCGGTAGGGGCAAGCCTTTTTTTTATCAGATACCAAAAGTTGCAATCTTTATCGTCGTTGTTCTATACTAAATCCTTTCAGCAAAAATATGGCAATATCGCGAAATGATCAAGTATGACATAGAATAGATCTGCTATCCCCATTTAAATAAAAAAAATTCATTTCAGTAGGCCTTTAAGGTTTGATAGTGTGCACCAGTGAGAGTAAAATACCCCATCCTAAGTACGAGCTAACATCTGTTCATTTGGTATCAACGGCATACTTTGAACTATTCAGTGCTTGAGAAAATACACTGAAGACACACAGCCAGACTCTGGAATGGACAAAGAAATAGGCGGCGTGTGCATTATTCATCCGGCACAGACTTCTGAAGGCCGCAGCTTCATTACGGATGGATCTCAACAGCGGCCGATGTGGGGAATATTGTGGTATTGATTAGTCCTGGCTGTGAAGAACACGTCTATTCTTCAGGGTGTTGTATCTCGTCGTTTGGTTTCGCCGGTAGCCATGCAGAGTCCGGGCTCGACAAGCTTCTAGCAGCACATCCACTAGTGTAACATCATAAATACAAAGCCCAACGGAGATGGAAGTGCACACCACCGATGGAGAATCGCACAGTGTGTAAATATGCGTGGGACTACTTTTTTTCCCCGACAGGCAGGGAGGAAAGCAAAAAGAGAATGCAGAAGTACGTATTGATTTATTTATTACACTCCTATCCAGCACAAGGCACTTGTCTCTAAATAGAACATTTGGTATCTACATGCATAAACATTTTCTATTTGCTCATGTTTTAAAGCAGGGGTACCCAAAGTGGGGCCTGCACACCAAATTTGGCCCACTGAGTGGTTTTAATTGGTCCGCCAAAGGAGGGCTTATCAAATTGAATGCATATAAATATAGACCTGTTTTAAGTTCGTACAATCATTGAAGGAATGTCGGCAATGCTAACTAGTCGCTACTGTAGCTATCCAATGTGATGCTCTCCGCTAAACTCCTCACTCTTGGTGTTTGATGTCCGCTTTAAATCGCTGGGACTTGCCTCTAAAAAGTAACGGTTCCCTCCCCCCTTTTTTCGAACGGACATGACGGCACGTCGTCGTCACGTCGTGACATTACTGGTTTTACGAGCATAGGAGCATGTTCGGCAGCGCACAATCACGGAGTACTTACAAGCAGACACCGTGTGTAGACAGAAAAGGGAGAACGGAGGCATTTTGGCTTAAAAACTAACAATAAAGGTGAAGTTATAACACTGAAACGCCCTCAGGAAGAGGTGCTTTAAGACATGGCTAGCTAGCTAGCTAGCGGCTAACGTCCATTCGCAGTCTGCAGTGTTTTAAGCTACTTCTAAATCGCTACTCCTCGCCTGCGTGGCGACAAATAAAGTACGTTTCTTACAAGTATCATCCCTGCAGGACGAGGAATAGCTAAACATGCTTCACTACACACCGTAGCTCACCGGTGTCACAATGTAAACAAACGGCATGGGTGGATCTACACCTGACATCCACTGTAATGATACAAAGTACAGGAGCGTATCTGGTCGATATTACTATGATTACACAACATCTTTTTCCGTATTTAAAAAATGTATATTATGTTTATAAACTCAGGAAATACGTCCCTGGACACATGAGGACTTAAATTATGACCAATGTATGATCCTGTAACTACTTGGTATTGGATCGATACCGAAATTTGTGGTATCATCCAAAACTAATGTAAAGTATCAAACAACAGAAGAATGCCGGTAAGTGATTATTACATTTTAACAGAAGTGTAGATAGAACATGTTAAAAGAGAAAGTAAGCAGATATTAACAGTAAATGAACAAGTAGATTAATAATTCAATTTCTACCACTTGTCCTTAATAATTTTGACAAAATAATAGAATGGAAAATGACACAATATGTTACTGCATACGTCAGCAGCTAAATTAGGAGCCTTCGATTGTTTACTTACTAAAAAAAAAAAGTATGTTCACTATTTTATTTAAGGACAAAATTACAATAATAAACATGTTTAATGTACCGTAAGATTTGTTTGTTAAAATAAAGCCACTAATGCCATTTTTTGAGATCCACTTTATTGAGAAAAGTGTCGAAATACACTTTGCTACCGGCGGTACCCGTACCACAATATTGGTATCGGGACAACCCAAGTCCATGAGCACATTTTCAAAAGGCAAAAAGTTTGGTTATCTCTGTTTTAGAGGCTAAATGATCAAAGAAAGACAAATAAAAATAGCTGTAAGTAAACATATTACAGCAATCAGTAATGTTCTTCACCAACTACATAAGTGGAGTAGGCGATGAGAATACTGTACACGAGGTTGAAACTGGTCGTTTTATTTTCTGGGCCCATGGTTATCATCCCATTTTCCCCACATATACCAGTACTGTACTACAAAAAGCCAATGAAAAAGCTAAACGTTTGGAATATTTGTGGCCTTCAGTTATTCTAGATCAGTGGTTCTCAAACTTTTTCCACCAAGTGCCACCTTAGTAAAAACTTGGCTCACCAAGTACCACCAAAATGACCAATATTAAAATACAGTAGCGTGGTTGGCCTAAGTATTCATTAAAAACAAGGAAGAGGTTTTATTTAACAAGTATGTTTAATATTTTTGGCCACTGTAACATTAGACACCGTTTGAACAGTGAACTGTTTTTGAATATACAAAACCCAAAACCAATGAAGTTGGCACATTGTGTAAATCATAACTAAAAACAGAATACAATGATTTACAAATCCTTTTCAAACTATATTCAATTTAATAGACTACAAAGACAAGATATCTAACGTTCGAACTGGAAAACGTTGTTATTTTTTGCAAATATTAGCTCATTTGGAATTTGATGGCTGCAACATGCTTCGAAAAAGCTGGCACAAGTGGCAAAAAGACTGAGAAAGTTGAGGAATGCTCATCAAACACTTATTTGGAACATCCCACAGGTGAACAGCATATTGTCCAACAGTTTAAGAACAACATTTGTCAACGAGCTATTGCAAGGAATTTTGGGATTTCACCATCTTCGGTCCGTAATATCATCACAAGGTTCTAAGAATCGGGAGAAATCACTGCACGCAAGCAGCAAGGCTGAAAACCAACATTGAATGCCCGTGACCTTCGATTTCTCAGGTGGTACTACATCAAAAACCGACGTCAGTGTGTAAAGGATATCACCACATGGGCTCAGGAACACTTCAGAAAACCACTGTCAGTAACTACAGGTCGTCGCTACATCTGTAAGCGCAAGTTAAAACTCTGCTATGTAAAGCGAAAGCCATTTATTAACAACACCCAGAAACGCCTCAGGCTTCGCTGGGCCCCGAGCTCATCTAAGATGGACTGATGCCAAGTCTAAAAGTGTTCTGTGGTCTGACGAGTCCACAATTCAAATTGTTTTTGGAAACTGTGGACGTTGTGTCCTCTGGAACAAAGAGGAAAAGAACCATCCGGATTGTTATAGGTGCAAAGTGCAAAAGCCAGCATCTGTGATGGTATGAGAGTGTATTAGTGCACAAACGATTCACGAGCGTGGCCACCGCTGCTGCCCACTGCTCCCCTTACCTCCCAAGGAGGTGAACAAGGGGATGGGTCAAATGCAGAGGACAAATCTCACCACACCTAGTGTGTGTGTGACAATCATTGGTACTTAAACATTAACTTTTAACTGAACCCGATAGAACACCTTTGGGATGAATTAGAACGGAGACTGAGAGCCAGGCCTTCTCGACCAACATCAGTGTGTGACCTCACCAATACGCTTTTGGACGAATGGTCGTAAATTCCTATAAACACACTCTGCAACCTTGTGGACAGCCTTCCCAGAAGAGTTGAAGCTGTAATAGCTGCAAAAGGTGGACCGACATCATATTGAACCCTATGGATTAGGAATGGGATGGCACTTCAAGTTTATATGTGAGTCAAGGCAGGTGGCCAAATACTTTTGGCAATATAGTGTATATATATATATAGTATTTATTTATGTATCTAGTACAGTATGCATTAGAACAAGCTTATAATCCAATACCAGAGCTGGGCAAATATTTTGACTCGGGGGCCACATTAAGAGAAAAAATGTGTTTGGGGGGCCAAGATGTATGTGTGTTTAAACGATATATACACATGTGTGTTTGGGTCCCTTTTTTTCAGGAACACTATTACCAAAAGTCACAATGTCCGATAAGAGTTCTAAAAAAGTTATGACAGACCACCTCAAAAAAAACGGAATGGAATTTTACAGTTTTTTACTGAATGGGACACACAAAATGTACATGAAAATAAAGAAAGTGGGATTTACAATATTAACTATGAACAATAAAACACTGAATATTAACAACCAACGAACATCGCTGCCTTTTACTTCTCAGACCCGCTCCTCCATAGTTGAGTATCTTTTACAATCAAGCAAAACACAACAAAAATGTAACAAACGGCAAAAGTGGTTTGAAATATATATTTACGGATGTCTTATATTACGATCAATGTGGTAATAAACATCAATTCAGATTAATGCAAATAAAACCAAAAAGAAAACCATCTGCAGCAGCGTTCTGAAACTTTTTGACCTCAGGTCCCATCTTTTCCCCTACAGAGGGTTCCGGGGTCCACCCAAACATTAACACTAACATAGTCATCTTACATTTAAACTGTCAAGCTTCACCACTTTAGTCATATTTGTTTGCGCTTAAGAAACATCTTCTGTTTGTTTGATATTGTCATTACTGCTGCAAGTGGTGGAAAAGTGTATGACACAGGTGTCAAACTCAAGGCCCGGGGGCCGTATCTGGCCCGTCACATCATTTTATATGGCCCGCGAACGCTGTTAGAATAATTGTTTCTAAATTATCACAAAAACTTTGTGTTACATTGAGGGTCTGGTGAGAAGACAAAAGCTGTCTTTGAAACCTACCAAGAGTAAGGCTCGTAAAACTCCACTGTGTAGGGGGAAAGCAAGATGAAGGTGTTTCTGTTTTCTCTCATGTATGGTAATCAACAGAAAGATATTGTTCTAACCCAAGGACTTCAAAGCGGAGAGGAAGCAGGACCAGACTCCCCTCCAGGCCACCTCTTCTTGAACCTCCTTTTTGAACTGGTTTACGAACGTCTTTTTGAACTATTTTATGGACCTATTTTGGAACTATTTTACGAACTCTTTTTGAACTGACCTTTTCTGTGAATTGTTTACGAGCTTTTCTGTTAACTTTTTGCGACCTTTGTCCTTTGGAAACAGCGGTGGCCTAGTGGTCGGTAATAAAAGAAGGAGGCGTGCAATCTTTTGGCAGAGCGTGCTGAGATACTGTACAAGGTTACAGTGTACAGACGACTCTCCTCAATATTGAGTTGAAATTGAATTCTGTCTCTGTTTAATTCTTTGCCTCTTGTCTTGTTTAATAGATGTCATCAGTGTTTGAACCTGACAAACGCCTAGGAAAATAAGCGGCATAGCTCGGTTGGTAGAGTGGCTGTGCCAGCAACTTGAGGGTGCCAGGTTCGATTCCCGCTTCCGCCATCCTAGTCACTGTCGTTGTGTCCTTGGGTAAGAAACTTTACCCACCTGCTCCCAGTGCCACCCACACTGGTTTAAATGTAACTTAGATATTGAGTTTCACTATGTAAAGCGCTTTGAGTCACTAGAGTAAAGCGCTATATAAATATAATTCACTTCACACTTCACTTATGCATCAATGAAGTACCTTATCTTTTCAAACTAAATGTATTTGTTCTTTCCATTTTGACTAAAAATATATAAATGCACTACATGAAATTGCATACCTTTTTAAATGTTAATATTACGCAATATTGCAACAAACAATGTATTACCATAGTTTCCACACATTTGTATTTGTTAAAATAAAAATAAATACTTCAATATCTGCTTAACTTATGCTTTCAAAGCAAGTTATCCATTAAATTGTACACTGTAAAAAGGACAATATATATTATGTTAAAATTACAATGTTTTTTTTTTACAGCATATTCAATTGAAAACTGTAAATTGAAAATAACTCTACCACTGTTTTTACTATAAAATGTTGCCAACTACGCTGCCTTTTTTTTTTTTTTACAGTAAAATCTACGGTTGTAAATGGAAAAATGGTACCACAGTTATTTTACGGTAAAAAAACGGTAGCTCAGTTGCCAGAATTAAAACATAACTGCGGTACTGTTTTTCTATTTACAGTAATATGTTGAAAAAAACTACCTTCGATTTTACAGTAAGATTCTGGCAACTAAGCCGCCAGTATTTTACAGTAAAATAACTGTGGTTCCATTTTGAAATGGTAAATAAACAGTGGGTACTGTTTTCCCATCTACTGCAATATATTGTTTAAAAAATGTGTAGATTGTACATTTTAAAAATGGTGACCAGAATTTTACTGTAAATTTTTTTTTTTTTTTACAGAGTACGTAAAAAATATATTTAATAATAATAATGCATAGGCAAATCCATAAATTATTCACTGTTAAAAGCGGCCCTCTGGTTGCAGCCTTAACTGCGATGTGGCCCTCAATGAAAACAAGTCTGCTGCCCGGATCATGTTTGTTTAGTTTTTGACTCCCTCAGTTTCTGTTTTGAGCACCCCTGGGTTTGTGTTTTATTTGCCATGACTGCAGATTGTTTTCACCTGCCTCTGATTAGTGTTCGGGACGCTCACCTGCTCCTGGGCACTAATCAGAGAGCTACTTATTCCCTGCTTTTCGCCACACTCAGGCTGGCTTTCTTCTGTTACGCTCTGGTCGCATGGTGATGCGCGGATCGTTCTCCCAAGATGCAGATGGAACTCCGGATGCAGGGTGCAGGTAAGAAAATTATTTAATGTCCATTAAGCTAATGGAATACCTATGGCTAAGTTTAGCTCAGGAATCCAAAGGTAAATCAACGTAACTTGTTGCACAGAAGCAAATAAGAAAGCCACATAAGAAAGCAGGGAATAAGTAGCTCAATGATTAGTGCCCAGGAGCAGGTGAGCGTACCGAACACTAATCAGAGGCAGGTGAAAACAATCTGCAGCAATCATGGCAACTAAAACACAAACCCAGGGGTGCTCAAAACAGGAACTGAGGGAGTCAAAAACTAAACAAAACATGACACAACCTAATGATTGTATTATCCACTTCCATGCTAACCTTCACATTGACATAGTCAGCTTTGCGAGATTATGTTTGAAAAATCTATTTTCTCTCCGTCAACCCAATATTTCAATCTGAGAAAAGTTTGAAAACATATTTTTTTCACCTTTAGGGAAGAAAAATTACGTATTTTTATGTTCTGACCTGTTGATGTCAGGTAAAATAAGGTTAACGTACGTATGACAAAACACTTACTATTGTGTGTTTGTGTCAACGTCTGTGTAGTGCCTGTGTAAAAAATAAATAAATAAATAAATCTAATTATTGCTGTCGGCAGCAAGCACAAATAGCACATCAAAGCTTTGAGGCAGGAAATTCAAAGAGGTTTTAATAGGGACAGGATGTCGACCTGACTGAACAAAGCTGATACAATGAAGATGACGTTGAGATGGCAAACACCTCACCTCATCGGTTTGAATTTTACTGACACTTTACTTTACACATGACTTAATGGCATCTTTCATTGCAAACCATAATATATGCATACTACCGGTGTATATCCTTTTTTACATGTAAAATTTTCTCTATACTGTATATTTATTTGCAATGTTATATTGTTACTGTTTTTGTTTTTTTACATACTATACTGTGATACTTGGACACACACGCCAAGCCATTCTGAGCCAGTAATTTCCAGGAGTTACATCATCCTGTGAGAAGCCTCCATTTTACTAATGATTTCCAATGCTGCAAAAATGTGTACAATAAAAAATTAGAATACAACATTCCTGTAAATGCAGATTTTTTTTGTATTTTTGGTCCAATAAGACTAACGTGACAACATTTTGGGTTGCCGACACCTGCACTAGTGGCACACATACCAACGTTTGACGATCACTGTCCATCTCAATCCAATTTATGAAGTCCCACACTTTGGCGTTTAATAACAGCACCGCCAAGTGTTGTATTTTGTCAGCGAAGTAATAGCATAAGGTGCATGTTTCACTGTTTTGTGTGCAACGATTCAAGAGTTAAATACCGTATTTTCTGGACCACCGGTTTTCTTTTCACTTTGGTTGACAAATTGAGACGCAAACACACACAAATGCACTTACAGTACCGTATTTCCTTGAATAGCCGCAGGGGCGTTAATTAATTTAAAACCTCCTGTCACACCTGCGTTTACCGGAAACCGGCGGGATGGCCGTGCATGCGGTAATTATTTTAAAACCTCTTCTCACTCCGGCGTTTACCAAAAGGAATCCATAAAATTTAGGCGTGCGCTTTGAGTGTGATGTAAGCATACCATCATGAAAAGCACATTTAATTAAAAAAAACGTTATTATGGTCTTACCTGTACTTATAAATGGAGTCCATTTGCAGCTCCTTCTGACCAAAAGCATCGATAACTTGTTTATAGAAGTCTTCATTATTTTCTTTCTTCAGTTTTAAAAGTCTCTGTTTCGATGGAGATATTCCTTTAATTATTACCTCATGCTTCGATTGAAAGTCCAGTTTAGAAAACTGTTTTATTTTAGATACCGGTATGTAATCCTCCATGTTAAAAGTTCAGGCAGAGGAAAAAAAAAAATCTCTTGCTGCGTGTGTTCACTTCTTCTGCAGTACCGGAAGTCGCAAGAAGGATCACTAGCGCGGCAGCGCCCTCTACCACCAGGAGGCGGGAGTCATTTAATGACTTATACAGTATTTCACACACGCAGCTACGGTATATTAATAAAACATAGCTGCTTACTGTTCTCTTTAGCATACTGTACCGGTATGCAATAGCTTGGACCTTAAATCCTACTGAAAAGCTCTTTATCTTTTTTCCTTTGTGCGATTGTAAACTACTGAAAGCAGCTTCCTCCATTTTGAAAATGAGGACAGATGCGTCACTCGTGACGTAACGAATTTGACCCGGTGGAAGTTCTAGCCATATGCTAAATATTTTGCGAAACGAGTTTGACCCGGCGAAAATTATAGACATGCGATAATAAAATTAATATTTTGCGAAACGAATTTGATCCAGCTTCAATAATAAACCGGTGATAAGGCCAAGCATGCGTTAATTATTTTGAGAAACGAGTTTGACCCGGCAGTAATTCTAGACGTGCGAATACTATATTCTCTGCGCCAATTCAAGGAAATACGGTATATGACAGATGGTAGAACACACAGCAAATCAGACATGTCCTCTTCTTGCAGGTAATGAGCGGTGCCTCGCCTCGCACCGGATTATTGCCGATGAGCGGGTCTATTCAGGTCTCTTTTCATACAAAAGGCGCACCGGATTATAAGGCGCATTAAAGAAGTCACATTATGATTTTTTTCTAAATATAAAACACTTCCTTGTGGTCTATCAATCAATCAATCGATGTTTATTTATATAGCCCTAAATCACAAGTGTCTCAAAGGGCTGCACAAGCCACAACGACATCCTCGGTTCAGAGCCCACATAAGGGCAAGGAAAAACTCACAACCCAGTGGGACGTCGATGTGAATGACTATGAGAAACCTTGGAGAGGACCGCAGAGGACCCCCCCCCCCTCTAGGGGAGACCGGATGCAATGGACGTTGAGTGGGTCTAGTATAATATTGTGAAAGTCCAGTCCATAGTGGATCTAACATAATAGTGAGAGTCCAGTCCATGGTGGGGCCAGCAGGAGACCATCCCGAGCGGAGACTGGTCCCCAACCGATGCACAGGCGAGCGGTCCACTCTCTGTCCCGACTCTGGACAACCAGCACTTCATCCATGGCCACCATAACATGTAATGGTGGTTCTTTGGTCAAAATGTTGCATAGATGATGTTTTACAGATCATCTTCAAGCCGCTTTCTGACAGTCGCTTCAGGATGCACCGTTTTGTGGGTGGTCTTATTTACGTGGCTCACCTTCAACTGCGTCTTCCCCCGTCATCTTTGTTGTAGCGGTGTAGCGTGCAAGGACGGTAGTGGAAGAAGTGTCAAAAGATGGAGCTAACTGTTTTAATGACATTCAGACTTTACTTCAATCAATAACGGAGCAGCATCTCCTCATCCGTGGCTCACTCGTGCAACAACGCCGGAAATGTGAAAAACCGTCCAACCGGAACTCTCTAACAACTAAAGTTCTGTGGGTGAATAATGTAAACCCGCAACACTGGTAGTTTTTAGCGCTTCCATAACGAAATGTAAGTTAGAACTTTACGCTACTTTATATTAGAAATGGCAACAGAAAAGTGTGAATGTGCCATAACAAGAAGATAGTGAAAAAGAAGAAGCTTATCGACTACGGCAGGGGTCGGCAACCCGCGGCTCCGGAGCCGCATGCGGCTCCTTGACCACTCTGATGCGGCTCAGCTACATACATGCCGACCCCCCCGATTTTCCAGGAGATTTATGGATGTCAGTGTCTCTCATAAATTACTCCCAGGGAAAAAATAATCCTATTTACACTCTAACTACTAAATAAAGGGCGTGCCCTAATTGCACTGCAGTAATTGTCCTCTATAGCATTTACATACAGCGTGCCAGTCCAGCCACATGTTGCATGTTGTTATTACTTGCACACACAGGAGACAGCAAAGCATACTTAGTCATCAGCCACACAGCTTACACTGACGGTAGCCGTATCAAACAACTTTAACTTTGTTACGTTACAAATATGCGCCACACTGTGAACCCACACCAAAAAAGAATGAAAAACACATTTCTGGAGAACATCCCACCGTAACACAACATAAACACAACACAACCATTACCCAGAATCCCATGCAGCCCTAACTCTTCCGGTCTACATTATACACCCCCGCTACCACCAAATCCCCCCACACATCAACCCCCCCCCTCTCCGTGCGTTGGTTGAGCGGAAGAGTTAGGGCTGCATGGGATTCTGGGTATTGGTACCGTCAGTGTAAGATGTGTGGCTGCTGAGTTAGTACGCCTTGATGTCACTTACGTGAGCAAGCTGAAATTGCATTCTTCGTGTGGTCGAGCAGGTACACTGTTAGGGCAGACTGTAGAGGGCGCCAAATGCAGTGTCATCACGCTCTGATATTCGGGAGTCTCCCGGGAAAAGTGAGAGGGTTGGCAAGCATGATGCTATCAAGCGCCATTCATTCAAAACTCGCGGGCTGCACTAACATCAAATTTCCACATTAAAGTGTGTGCCGGTGCGTGTGTCGGAGACCCCTGGTTAACATAGCACAAAGCATTTAAGCTTTGTATGCAGTGTTTTTCATTTTAAATTTTTTTTTTGGGCTCCCATTACTTTCTTTAATTTGTGAAACTTGCCAAAATGGCTCTTTGAGTGGTAAAGGTTGCCGACCCCTGGACTACGGCATCGGCACGGACTACAATGGCGGATGTGCGCTCATTTTCAGGACTTATGCATATCTCAAATACACATCAGCAGTTACCGGAAGGTACCAGAAGGTATGTGTGACTGCTATCTATGGGTCACACTTATCATTACACCATGTACCAAATAAAATTGCTTCGAGGTCGGTAAGCACAAAAATAATTATTCCGTACATTAGGTGCACCGGGTATGTTAGAATAATTGTTTCTAAATTATCACAAAAATGTTGTGTTACATTGAGGGTCTGGTGAGAAGACAAAAGCTGTCTTTGAAACCTACCAAGAGTAAGGCTTGTAAAACTCCACTGTGTAGGGGGGAAAGCAAGATGAAGGTGTTCCTGTTTTCTCTCATGTATGGTAATCAACAGAAAGATATTGTTCTAACCCAATGACTTCAAATTGGCGAGATGGCCGGATCTGCCCAATTTCCAGACAAAGTCTTTTTGAACTATTTTATGGACCTCTTTTTGAACTATTTTATGAACTCTTTTTGAACTATTTTATGGACCTCTTTTTTAAGTATTTTACGAACTCTTTTTGAACTATTTTATGGACCTCTTTTTTAAGTATTTTACGAACTCTTTTTGAACTATTTTATGGACCTCTTTTTGAACTATTTTACAAATTCTTTTTGAACTGACCTTTTCTGTGAATTGTTTACGACCTTTTCTGTGAACTTTTTGCGACCTTTGTCCTTTGGAAACAGCGGTGGCCTTGTGGTCGGGGAGGGTCCAAAATAAAAGGAGGCGTGCAATCTTTTGGCAGAGCGTGCTGAGATACTGTGCAAGGGTACAGTGTACAGACAACTCTCCTCAATATTGAGTCCAAATTGAATTCTGTCTGTTTAATTCTTTGCCTCCTGTCTTGTTTAATAGATGTCATCAGTGTTTGAACCTGCCAGGGTTATAAGGCGCACTGTCGGTTTTTGAGAAAATGAAAGGATCTTAAGTGCGCCTTATAGTCCGAAAAATGCGGACTATAAATTAAATAAATTAAATATCTCATGTTTCAATGCGTACACTTGCGGCTTGTAGACTTGTGCGGCCAATATACGTACAAAACAAAATTAGGTTGTTTGCAGCTTATATTAACGTGCACTCTCAGGCCCGGAAAATGACGGTAGCTTACATAAACATTTACACAATTAAAGTCGTACTCCAAAAGGACAATCATCTTTGTTTGATGTTTTCAATGGAGGTTTTCTTTTCACTTTGGTTGACAAACTGAGACACAAACACACACAAAATGCACCTACAGTATATGACAGATGGTAGAACACACAGCAAATCAGACATGTCCTCTTCTTGCAGGTAATGAGCGGTGCCTCGCCTCGCACACAAGATCAAAGATAGCAGGAAGTGAGCGATGCACTCGTCACGACGATACTTGCAGGATGCATAAACATGAGCTTCTGCTCCTTTCCTGGCCTTCAAATAGCAGCACCGTGCAAAATAAATGTTCAATATGCAACACACACACACACACACACACACTATAAGGCATTAACTAGAGTTAACTAGACAGAATAAAGAGTCAGCGGAGACAATCGCCTGATATCCACTTACACAATGTGGTGCTACTCGGAGGTTCTTGTCTTTATTATATTGCCTACTGAATGAGTCTTACATTGAAATGTGACGTCATGCACAAAAAATAATTAATGGTATCCGCAAGGAATGAGGTAAGCGGTTTACGACTTGACTCTCTCTTTTCACGCCCTATTGTGTTGGAAGTAGGGCCGTCAAACAGAACTAGAAACAGTCCATTTTTCATTTGATTAATCACAAACAATGATGGAAATAATCATGTACAGTACAGGCCAAAAGTTTGGACACACCTTCTCATTCAACGCTTTGTCTTTATTTTCATGACTATATACATTGTAGATTGTCACTGAAGGCATCTAAACTATGAATGAACACATGTGGAGTTATGTAATTAACAAAAACAGGTGAAATAACTAAAAACATGTTTTATATTCTAGTTTCTTCAAAATAGCCACCCTTTGCTCTGATCACTGCTTTGCACACTCTTGGCATTCTCTCGATGAGCTTCAAGCACACCCGGGAAGTGCAAACCATTTCAGGTGACTACCTCTTGAAGCTCATTGAGAGAATGCCAAGGTGGAGCAAACTGTTTTAATGACATTCAGATAGGGATTAATTGATTGATTGAAACTTTTATTAGTAGATTGCACAGCACGGTACATATTCCGTACAATTGACCACTAAATGGTAACACCCGAATAAGTTTTTCGGGGTCCACGTAAATCAATTCATGGTAATATCGGACTGCCGATATTATTGGCCGATAAATGCTTTAAAATGTAATATCGGAAGTTATCGGTATCGGTTTCAAAATTATCGGCATCAGTTTCAAAGAGTTTTTAAAACGCCGCTGTGTACACGGACGTAGGGAGAAGTACAGAGCGCCAATAAACCTTAAAGGCACTGCCTTTGCGTGCCGGCCCAATCACATAATATCTACGGCTTTTCACACACACAAGTGAATGCAAAGCATACTTGGTCAACAGCCATACAGGTCACACTGAGGGTGTCCGTATAAACAACTTTAATACTGTTACAAATATGCGCCACACTGTGAACCCACACTAAACAAGAATGACAAACACATTTCGGGAGAACATCCGCACCGTAACACAACATAAACACAACACAACAAATACCCAGAACCCCTTGCAGCACTAACTCTTCCGGGACGCTACAATATACACCCCCCGCTATCCCACCCCCACCTCAACCCCGCCCCCTCAACCTCCTCGTGCTCTTTCCAAGCTGCTGTTTTGAGGCATGTTAAAAAAAATAATGCACTTTGTGACTTCAATAATAATAAATATGGCAGTGCCATGTTGGCATTTTTTTCCATAACTTGAGTTGATTTATTTTGGAAAACCTTGTTACATTGTTTAATGCATCCAGCGGGGCATCACAACAAAATTAGGCATAATAATGTGTTAATTCCACGACTGTATATATCGGTATCGGTTGATATCGGAATCTGTAATTAACAGTTGGAATATATCGGAATATCGGATATCGCAAAAAAGCCATTATCGGACATCTCCACATTCAGACTTTACTTATATCAACAACGGAGCAGCATCTTCTCATCCGTGGCTCAATAATGCAACAACAGGGCCGGAAATGTGTCCTGTGAAAAACAGTCAGACCGGAACTCTCTTATAACTAAAGTTCCTTGGGTGAATAATGTAAACTCACTACACCGGTATGTTTTAGCGCTTTCATGGCGTGATGTAAGTTAGAACTTTAAGCTACTTCATATTAGAAATGGCAACAGCAGAGGATGAATGTACCATAACAAGAAGATAGAGAAAAAGAAGAAGCTTATCGACTACAGACTACAGTGACGGATATGCGCAAATTTTCAGGATTTATGCAGATCCCAAATACACATCAGCAGGTACCAGAAGTTAAAAAAAGTTGCTTTTGCATAATATTGTGAAACAAAACGCCAGAAAATGTCTGTTAATGGCTGCCATTTTGCGGTCCGTATACACACACCGTAGTAATACTTGTATCTCTGACTACGGTAGCCGTAATGGGCCGACAATCCATCAAAGTCATACTAAAACATTGTGGCAGATTTTTAAGTACTGTGTGTAATGTCCCGGGATCTTTCTGTGTGGAGTTTGCATGTTCTCCCCGTGACTGCGTGGGTTCCCTCCGGGTACTCCGGCTTCCTCCCACCTCCAAAGACATGCACCTGGGGATAGGTTGATTGGCAACACTAAATTGGCCCTAGTGTGTGAATGTGAGTGTGAATGTTGTCTGTCTATCTGTGTTGGCCCTGTGATGAGGTGGCGACTTGTCCAGGGTGTACGCCGCCTTCCGCCCGAATGCAGCTGAGATAGGCTCAAGCACCCCCCGCGACCCCAAAAGGGACAAGCGGTAGAAAATGGATGGATGGATGGCATTTAATGTTTTGGTGTTTACTGGCGTCATATTGCAGCCTACACACATCTCATGTGTGACTACCATTTACTGGTCACACGTATCATTACACCATGTACCAAATAAAATTGCTTCAAGGTCGCTAAGCACAACCAGAATTATTCCGTACATCAGGGTTATAAGGTGCACTGTCGATTTTTTGAGAAAATGAAAGGATTTTAAGCGCGCCTTATAGTCCGAAAAATACGGTAATTTAAGAGTTAGAGTTAGACTTTCCAGGAAAACCGGAATTTGGTTTGGAACTTGGGAAAGTGTTAGTTTGAAAGTCCAGGATGAGTGGACTGTGTTGATGTCGGAATGGTCTGAATAGGTTGAAAAATGTGGGAATTGTGCAACTTGGAAAAATGTCCTATTCATTTCGATGGAAAATTCCTGGAAATTTGGGGATTTTGGGGGTAAACAGGAATTTTTTGGGAAAATGGTAAAAAACTTGAAATATTAAAATGGTTGGTGTTAGAATTTTTCCAATCGGTGGACAAATGTTGAAGTAGTAACATGTTGAATTGAGAAATGGTATTACGGAATTCCTGGAATTTTGGGAAAACCGTGAATTTTTAAGAGGAATGATTTGACAGTAGAAATTCCTGGAAATTTGGGAATTTTGGGGGTTAAGCGGGGTTTTTTTTTTTAAATGATTATGAGCATGAATGTCCTGAATGAGCTGAATTGGTTGGTGTTAGAATTGTTTAAATTGGGCAAGAAATGTTGAAGTAGTAAATGGTATTAGGGAATTTCAGTAAAATCTGGGAAAAAAATTAACTTGGAAAAAGGGTAGTTTGAATATCCAGAATGGTGGAATGGTTTGAATGGGTTGAAGAATGTGGGAATTGTGGAAGTTTGAAAAATGGCCACTAAATTCTGAATGGAGAAAATGCAAAAAAAAAAAAGGAATTATGGGTAATCCGGGAATTTTTTTTTAGAAATGTTGAAATAGAGCACACAATTCCTGAACAGGCTGAATATTTTGAAGTTGGAACGGTTTGAATAAGATGAAAAATGTGAGAATTGTGGAACTTTGAAGAATGTTCCATTGATTTCAATGGGAATTTCAGAAAAATTGGGAATTTTGGGAGAAGCGGGAATTTTTTTGGAAAATGGTAAAAAACTTGACATGTTGAAATGGTTGGTGTTGGAATTTTTCAAATCGGTGGAGAAATGTTGATGTAGTAACATGTTGAATTGAGAAATGGTATTAGGGAATTCCTGGAATTTTGGGAAAACCGGGAATTTTTCCAGTTAAAAAAAACCAACTTCATGGTTTGAATGTTAAAGACTTAGAATTTCCAGGAAAACCGGAATTTGGTTTGGAACTTGGGAAAGTGTTAGTTTGAAAGTCCAGGATGAGTGGACTGTGTTGATGTCGGAATGGTTTGAATAAGTTGAAAAATGTGGGAATTGTGCAACTTGGAAAAATGTCCTATTCTTTTCGATGGAAAATTCCTGGAAATTTGGGAATTTTGGGGGTTAAGCTGGGTTTTTTTTTTAATGATTAGGAGCATGAATGTCCTGAATGAGCTGAATTCGTTGGTGTTAGAATTGTTTAAATTGGGCAAGAAATGTTGAAGTAGTAAATGGTATTAGGGAATTTCGGGAAAATCATTACACCATGTACCAAATAAAATTGCTTCAAGGTCGGTAAGCACAACCAGAATTATTCCGTACATCAGGCGCCCTGGGTTATAAGGTGCACTGTCGATTTTTTGAGAAAATGAAAGGATTTTAAGCGCGCCTTATAGTCCGAAAAATACGGTAATTTAAATTATGCAAGTGAGTAAAAAGTGAATAATCATGAATAATCCAAATTTGAAAATGTAACTTAATAATAATAATAATGGATTACATTCTATGTAGCGCTTTTCTAGACAGTGAAAGTGCTTCACAGAGAACTGAGACCCCATCATTTATTCACTCCACATTCACACCTTGATGGTGGTAAGCTATGTTTGTAGCCACAGCTGCCCTGAGGTAGACTGACGGAACCATGGCTGCCAATTAGCACTGGGACCAAGGTGGGTGAAGCGTGTTGCCCAGGGGCACAATGACTGTGATGAGGAACGCAGAAGCTGGAACCAAACCAGGAACCCTCATGTTGCTGGACGGCCGTTCTACCATCTGAGCCATGCCACCCTAAATAAAAATATAATCATCCAACAGCACTAGTTGAAAGCAATTGTCACGGCGTAAAATGTATTTATATGATACATATTTGATGCGTACCACTGTAAAGTACAACCTCTAAAACAGACCTGGGCAAATTAAGGCCTGTTAAGTTTTTCAATCTGGCCCGCCGGACATTCCCAAATAATTTTTTTAGACCTTTAAGATGGAAACTGTAGCTGCCATTATGATGTGCAGTGATGTTTTTAAATGACTGTAAGTCTTGAACTATACAAAGTATTTCAATGGTTGGAATCTGCGCTTTTGCATGATATACTAGTTCAGGGGTCGACAACCTTTACCACTCAAAGAGCCATTTTGGAAAGTTTCACAAATTAAATAAATTAATGGGAGCCACAGAATTTTTTTGAAAATTTTAAATTAATAACACTGCATACAAAGCTTAATTGCCTTGTGCTATGTTAACCAGGGGTCTCAGACACACCAAATTTGATGTTAGTGCGGCCCGCGACATTTAAAGTGAGATGGCGCTTTATAGCGTCATACTTGCCAAACACCTCTAATTTCCGGGAGGCTCCCGAATATCAGAGCGTGATGGCACTGTTTTTGGCGCCCTCTACAGGCTGGCTAAACAGTGTACCTGCTCGGCCACATGTAGAATGCAGCTCCAGCTTGCTCACGTAAGTGACAGCAAGGCGTACTAGTTCAACAGCCACACATCTTACACTGACGGTAGTCGTACAAAAACAACTTTAACATTGTGACGTTACAAATATGCGCCACACTTTGAACCCACACCAAAAAAGAATGACAAACACATTTCTGGAGAACATCTGCACTGTAACACAACATAAACACAACACAACCAATACCCAGAATCCCATGCAGCACTAACTCTTCCGCTCAACCAACGCACGGAGAGGGAGGCGGGGGTGGGGGGGGTTTGGTGGTAGTGGGGGTGTATAATCTAGACCGGAACGCAACGGTATGCAGAGGGTGACTGGCATCATCCAGGATGCTCACTAGTTTTTCCACAGTCCTCTTCTCTGCCACCGTCACCAGTGAGTCCAGTTTTAGTCCGATCGTAGAACCGGCCCGCCTGATCATATATCAGATGTATCAGATTGTCGGTGGGGGTTTTTTTTACCCTTCGCGTTCATATTTTGCTGTTTGTTGCATTTTTTGCTGGTCGTAAAATACGTCGATGGATAGGGGGTGTGACGTTCATATGTTGTCAATATTCAGTGTTTTATCGTTCATAGTTAATATTGTAAATCCCACATTCTTTATTTTAATGTACATTCTGGGTGTCTCATTCAGTAAAAAAAAATTCAATTCTAATCCCTTTTTTAAGGCGGTCTGTCATAACGTTTTTAGCATTCAATCAGACATTATTGTGAGGTTTTGTATTAGTGTTTCTAAAAATCAGATACACTGTTTACTAAATATGATGGATATTGAGCTCTGGCACTGGATGCAGGCGTCCCTAATGTTGTACAAAAATAGCAATCACATATGAAGGATAGATGCTTCCAAACAAGAACATGTTACAAACACCATGAACTCACCCATTAGTGTCACTCTGCACTTTTGGGGTGCAGCTAGCATGCCGTGGACGTGCTCGACGTTTTGCGCCAGCAGGGTTGCGACAGTCAACGCCGCTGATTTTTCCGCAGAACCGTAAATCAAAGTGGATGGAACTTTAGGCAAAGTGGGACCAAAAAGGGAAAGATATAATTCCTCCATTTTAGCTCATTTAAGAAAAGAAGTTGTCCAAAGGAATTCCAAGTTAGTTCAGTACTGGTGTGACACTTGTGGCTATATCGCCTGAAAAAACTATCTTGATGGAGGGACCATCGCTTCAAGGGACTAACAGCAGCTACTGTATGAAGTCCCCGCTCTCATCCCTCATGCTCTGATGTGTGTCAGCACCTTCATCCCTCCGCCACACACACACACACACACACACATTCTTGTATTTGTTACCTTCTTGAGACCTCCGCAAAATGCCTACCTCTTTAGGACCACCCATTCTAGATATATAAAGATTTGTATTTACAACATGAATAATGTATACAAACTATGCAAATATAAAAAGGCTTGTTGTGAAAAATGAGTTGGAATTTCATAAGAAAAAGGTCACAATTCGACAAGAAAAACGTAGAATTTTGGCAGTGTTGAAATAAAAGTCGTCCTTTTACTCGACGCGAGTCAAAATGTTGGCAATTTTATGAAAAGAGTCGTAATTGTACTCGACAAAAGTCACAATTTTATAAGAAAACTTGAAAATTTGGGCAATAGTATAATAATAATCGGAATTTTTACTTTGGCAAAATTTTCATAAAAATCATCATTTTACTCAATAAATGTCACTATTTTACAAGAACAACAAAAAAGTTGGCAATATTGCGATAAAAGTCAGAATCTTATGGGACAAATGTCACCATTTTGCATTAAAAACTAATAATGTTACATAAAGTAATAGTTTTACGAGAAAATGTTGCAATATTACAGAAACGGAAAAAATATGAGAAATTGTTCCCAATTTTATAAGAAAAAAGTAGACGCATTGTGAGAAAAAGAGTGCTTTTAGTTCATTTATTTGTATTTTTTTTGTTTGTCTGCAATTGTTTTTTATCTTCATTATTTACTTCAAGTTATTACAGTATGTCTCTATATACATATTTATTTTATTTTTTTAATTCATTTAATTCAATTACACACACTTGTTATTACATATGTTGGCCAGAGGGGGGAGCACGTCAAACTTATTACACACACTTGTTATTTCATATGTTGGCTAGAGGGGGAGCACTTTAAAAACTGACACATAGTCAATTTGAAAAATCCCTCCTTTTTGGGTCCACCCTAATTTTGATAGATTTCACCACCAGGGGTGCAAATGAGACATTCTCTATTAGACGCAATGGTTTTCCGTATTGGGACCATGATTTCGGTCCTAACTTGTCATATGGAAGGTACTTTTCCTTGTTGACGTCTCAAGAAGGGTAGAAATACAAGAACACACACACACACACACACACACACACACACACACATTCTTGTATTTTTTACCTTCTTGAGACCTCCGCAAAATGCCTACCTCTTTAGGACCACCCATTCTAGATATATAAAGATTTGTATTTACAACATGAATAATGTATACATACTATGCAAATATAAAAAGGCTTGTTGTGAAAAATGGGTTGGAATTTCACAAGAAAAAGGTCACAATTCGACAAGAAAAACGTAGAATTTTGGCAGTATTGAAATAAAAGTCGTCCTTTTACTCGACGCAAGTCAAAATGTTGGCAATTTTATGAAAAGAGTCGTAATTGTACTCGACAAAAGTCACAATTTTATAAGAAAACTTGAAAATTTGGGCAATAGTATAATAATAATCGGAATTTTTACTTTGGCAACATTTTGATAAAAATCATCATTTTACTCAATAAATGTCACTATTTTACAAGAACAACAAAAAAGTTGGCAATATTGCGATAAAAGTCAGAATCTTATGGGACAAATGTCACCATTTTGCATTAAAAACTAATAATGTTACATAAAGTAATAGTTTTACGAGAAAATATTGCAATATTACATAAACGGAAAAAATATGAGAAATTGTTCCCAATTTTATAAGAAAAAAGTAGACGCATTGTGAGAAAAAGAGTGCTTTTAGTTCATTTATTTGTATTTTTTTTGTTTGTCTGCAATTGTTTTTTATCTTCATTATTTACTTCAAGTTATTACAGTATGTCTCTATATACATATTTATTTTATTTTTTTAATTCATTTAATTCAAGGGGGCGCATTTAAATTTCTTACACACACTTGTTATTACATATGTTGGCCAGAGGGGGGAGCACGTCAAACTTCTTACACACACTTGTTATTTCATATGTTGGCTAGAGGGGGAGCACTTTAAAAACTGACACACAGTCAATTTGAAAAATCCCTCCTTTTTGGGTCCACCCTAATTTTGATAGATTTCACCACCAGGGGTGCAAATGAGACATTCTCTATTAGACGCAATGGTTGTCCGTATTGGGACCATGATTTCGGTCCTAACTTGTCATATGGAAGGTACTTTTCCTTGTTGATGTCTCAAGAAGGGTAGAAATACAAGAACACACACACATTCTTGTATTTGTTACCTTCTTGAGACCTCCGCAAAATGCCTACCTCTTTAGGACCACCCATTCTAGATATATAAAGATTTGTATTTACAACATGAATAATGCATACATACTATGCAAATATAAAAAGGCTTGTTGTGAAAAATGAGTTGGAATTTCACAAGAAAAAGGTCACAATTCGACAAGAAAAACGTAGAATTTTGGCAGTATTGAAATAAAAGTCGTCCTTTTACTCGACGCGAGTGAAAATGTTGGCAATTTTATGAAAAGAGTCGTAATTGTACTCGACAAAAGTCACAATTTTATAAGAAAACTTGAAAATTTGGGCAATAGTATAATAATAATCGGAATTTTTACTTTGGCAAAATTTTGATAAAAATCATCATTTTACTCAATAAATGTCACTATTTTACAAGAACAACAAAAAACTTGGCAATATTGCGATAAAAGTCACAATCTTATGGGACAAATGTCACCATTTTGCATTAAAAACTAATAATGTTACATAAAGTAATAGTTTTACGAGAAAATATTGCAATATTACAGAAACGGAAAAAATATGAGAAATTGTTCCCAATTTTATAAGAAAAAAGTAGACGCATTGTGAGAAAAAGAGTGCTTTTAGTTCATTTATTTGTATTTTTTTTGTTTGTCTGCAATTGTTTTTTATCTTCATTATTTACTTCAAGTTATTACAGTATGTCTCTATATACATATTTATTTTATTTTTTTAATTCATTTAATTCAAGGGGGAGCATTTAAATTTCTTACACACACTTGTTATTACATATGTTGGCCAGAGGGGGGAGCACGTCAAACTTCTTACACACACTTGTTATTTCATATGTTGGCTAGAGGGGGAGCACTTTAAAAACTGACACACGGTCAATTTGAAAAATCCCTCCTTTTTGGGTCCACCCTAATTTTGATAGATTTCACCACCAGGGGTGCAAATGAGACATTCTCTATTAGACGCAATGGTTTTCCGTATTGGGACCATGATTTCGGTCCTAACTTGTCATATGGAAGGTACTTTTCCTTGTTGATGTCTCAAGAAGGGTAGAAATACAAGAACACACACACACACACACACACATTCTTGTATTTGTTACCTTCTTGAGACCTCCGAAAAATGCCTACCTCTTTAGGACCACCCATTCTAGATATATAAAGATTTGTATTTACAACATGAATAATGTATACATACTATGCAAATATAAAAAGGCTTGTTGTGAAAAATGAGTTGGAATTTCACAAGAAAAAGGTCACAATTCGACAAGAAAAACGTAGAATTTTGGCAGTATTGAAATAAAAGTCGTCCTTTTACTCGACGCGAGTCAAAATGTTGGCAATTTTATGAAAAGAGTCGTAATTTTACTCGATAAAAGTCACAATTTTATAAGAAAACTTGAAAATTTGGGCAATAGTATAATAATAATCGGAATTTTTACTTTGGCAAAATTTTGATAAAAATCATCATTTTACTCAATAAATGTCACTATTTTACAAGAACAACAAAAAACTTGGCAATATTGCGATAAAAGTCACAATCTTATGGGACAAATGTCACCATTTTGCATTAAAAACTAATAATGTTACATAAAGTAATAGTTTTACGAGAAAATATTGCAATATTACAGAAACGGAAAAAATATGAGAAATTGTTCCCAATTTTATAAGAAAAAAGTAGACGCATTGTGAGAAAAAGAGTGCTTTTAGTTCATTTATTTGTATTTTTTTTGTTTGTCTGCAATTGTTTTTTATCTTCAATATTTACTTCAAGTTATTACAGTATGTCTCTATATACATATTTATTTTATTTTTTTAATTCATTTAATTCAAGGGGGCGCATTTAAATTTCTTACACACACTTGTTATTACATATGTTGGCCAGAGGGGGGAGCACGTCAAACTTCTTACACACACTTGTTATTTCATATGTTGGCTAGAGGGGGAGCACTTTAAAAACTGACACACAGTCAATTTGAAAAATCCCTCCTTTTTGGGTCCACCCTAATTTCGATAGATTTCACCACCAGGGGTGCAAATGAGACATTCTCTATTAGACGCAATGGTTTTCCGTATTGGGACCATGATTTCGGTCCTAACTTGTCATATGGAAGGTACTTTTCCTTGTTGACGTCTCAAGAAGGGTAGAAATACAAGAACACACACACACACACACACACACACACACATTCTTGTATTTGTTACCTTCTTGAGACCTCCGAAAAATGCCTACCTCTTTAGGACCACCCATTCTAGATATATAAAGATTTGTATTTACAACATGAATAATGTATACATACTATGCAAATATAAAAAGGCTTGTTGTGAAAAATGAGTTGGAATTTCACAAGAAAAAGGTCACAATTCGACAAGAAAAACGTAGAATTTTGGCAGTATTGAAATAAAAGTCGTCCTTTTACTCGACGCAAGTCAAAATGTTGGCAATTTTATGAAAAGAGTCGTAATTGTACTCGACAAAAGTCACAATTTTATAAAAGAAAACTTAAAAATTTGGGCAATAGTATAATAATAATCGGAATTTTTACTTTGGCAAAATTTTGATAAAAATCATCATTTTACTAAATAAATGTCACTATTTTACAAGAACAACAAAAAAGTTGGCAATATTGCGATAAAAGTCAGAATCTTATGGGACAAATGTCACCATTTTGCATTAAAAACTAATAATGTTACATAAAGTAATAGTTTTACGAGAAAATATTGCAATATTACAGAAACGGAAAAAATATGAGAAATTGTTCCCAATTTTATAAGAAAAAAGTAGACGCATTGTGAGAAAAAGAGTGCTTTTAGTTCATTTATTTGTATTTTTTTTGTTTGTCTGCAATTGTTTTTTATCTTCATTATTTACTTCAAGTTATTACAGTATGTCTCTATATACATATTTATTTTATTTTTTTAATTCATTTAATTCAATTACACACACTTGTTATTACATATGTTGGCCAGAGGGGGGAGCACGTCAAACGTATTACACACACTTGTTATTTCATATGTTGGCTAGAGGGGGAGCACTTTAAAAACTGACACACAGTCAATTTGAAAAATCCCTCCTTTTTGGGTCCACCCTAATTTTGATAGATTTCACCACCAGGGGTGCAAATGAGACATTCTCTATTAGACGCAATGGTTTTCCGTATTGGGACCATGATTTCGGTCCTAACTTGTCATATGGAAGGTACTTTTCCTTGTTGACGTCTCAAGAAGGGTAGAAATACAAGAACACACACACACACACACACACACACACACACACCCACCCATCTTCCTCTTTGTCCACTGAGCTCTCCTGCCTCCCTTCTCCTCCCTTGACTGATGCACACATTTCGTCCGCAACATGCTGTGTTTATTGTTGTGTCGATCACAATAAAGAGTGGCAGATGTGCGGAGAAGTCTCCTGCTCTCAGCTGCGCTCATTAGGGTCAGCCAGCGGGATGCAAGGGGATATAATCTACTGTATGACATAACAGCCATGATAATGCACCGCCTCTAACAACATGACAAGGAGGATATGTGAGGCAGCAAACTGCAAACCATCTGTCCATTGTACAAAAAAATGCCGCAGTTCATGTATTTTTATTAGTACATATTAGGCACACCTGCACAATCCATTGAATGCAATACAAGAGCCTTTCCAAACATAAGAATGCTCCCCGAGGTTGTAGTTTGCACTGGTACAAAACTTCCCTGCATCATATGGAGAGCAGTTTCGAGTACCGTATTTTCCGGACGATAGGCCGCACCGGATTATAAAATGTGGGAATTGTGCAACTTGGAAAAATGTCCCATTCATTTCAATGGGAACTTCCTGGAAATTTGGGAATTTTGGATGAAAGCGGAATTTTTTTTTTAATGATTAGGAGCGTGAATGTCCTGAATGAGCTGAATTGGTTGGTGTTGGAATTTTTCATATCGGTTGAGAAATTTTGAAATAGTGACATTTTTAAATGATAAATGGCATTACGGAATTCCTGGAATTTCGGGAAAACCGGGAATTTTTCCAGTTAAAAAAAACAACTTCATGGTTTGAATGTTGAAGAGTTAGACTTTCCAGGAAAACCGGAATTTGGTTTGGAACTTGGGAAAGTGTTAGTTTGAAAGTCCAGGATGAGTGGACTGTGTTGATGTCGGAATGGTTTGAATAGGTTGAAAAATGTGGGAATTGTGCAACTTGGAAAAATGTCCTATTCATTTCGATGGAAAATTCCTGGAAATTTGGGGATTTTGGGGGTTAAGCGGTATTTTTTGGAAAATGAATAGGAGCATGAATGTCCTGAATGAGCTGAATTCGTTGGTGTTAGAATTGTTTAAATTGGGCAAGAAATGTTGAAGTAGTAAATGGTATTAGGGAATTTCGTGAAAATCTGGAATTTTTTTTAACTTGGAAAAAGGGTAGTTTGAATTTCCAGAATGGTAGAATGGCTTGAATTGGTTGAAGAATGTGGGAATAGTGGAAATTTGAAAAATGGCCACTAAATTTTGAATGGAGAAAATGCACACAAAAAAAGGAATTATGGGTAATCCGGGAATTTTTTTTTTAGAAATGTTGAAGTAGAGCACACAATTCCTGAACAGGCTGAATATTTTGAAATTGGAACGGTATAACTCAGAAGAAAAATGTGAGAATTGTGGAACTTTGAAGAATGTTCCATTGATTTCAATGGGAATTTTGGGAAAAGCAGGAATTTTTTTGGAAAACGGTAAAAAACTTGAAATGTTGAAATGGTTGGTGTTGGAATTTTTCAAATCGGTGGAGAAATGTTGAAGTAGTAACATGTTGAATTGAGAAATGGTATTAGGGAATTCCTGGAATTTTGGGAAAACCGGGAATTTTTCCAGTTAAAAAAAACCAACTTCATGGTTTGAATGTTGAAGACTTAGAATTTCCAGGAAAACCGGAATTTGGTTTGGAACTTGGGAAAGTGTTAGTTTGAAAGTCCAGGATGAGTGGATTGTGTTGATGTCGGAATGGTTTGAATAGGTTGAAAAATGTGGGAATTGTGCAACTTGGAAAAATGTCCTATTCATTTCGATGGAAAATTCCTGGAAATTTGGGAATTTTGGGGGTAAACAGGAATTTTTTGGGAAAATGGTAAAAAACTTGAAATATTAAAATGGTTGGTGTTAGAATTTTTCCAATCGGTGGACAAATGTTGAAGTAGTAACATGTTGAATTGAGAAATGGTATTACGGAATTCCTGGAATTTTGGGAAAACTGTGAATTTTTCCAGTTCAAAAAACAACTTTGTTTTTTGTCCTGATTAAGAGGAATGATTTGACAGTAGAAATTCCTGGAAATTTGGGAATTTTGGGGGTTAAGCGGGGTTTTTTTTTAAATGATTATTAGCATGAATGTCCTGAATGAGCTGAATTGGTTGGTGTTAGAATTGTTTAAATTGGGCAAGAAATGTTGAAGTAGTAAATGGTATTAGGGAATTTCAGTAAAATCTGGGAAAAAAATTAACTTGGAAAAAGGGTAGTTTGAATATCCAGAATGGTGGAATGGTTTGAATGGGTTGAAGAATGTGGGAATTGTGGAAGTTTGAAAAATGGCCACTAAATTTTGAATGGAGAAAATGCACACAAAAAAAGGAATTATGGGTAATCCGGGAATTTTTTTTTTTTAGAAATGTTGAAGTAGAGCACACAATTCCTGAACAGGCTGAATATTTTGAAGTTGGAACGGTATAACTCAGATGAAAAATGTGAGAATTGTGGAACTTTGAAGAATGTTCCATTGATTTCAATGGGAATTTCAGAAAAAATTGGGAATTTTGGGAAAAGCGGGAATTTTTTTGGAAAACGGTAAAAAACTTGAAATGTTGAAATGGTTGGTGTTGGAATTTTTCAAATCAATGGAGAAATGTTGAAGTAGTAACATGTTGAATTGAGAAATGGTATTAGGGAATTCCTGGAATTTTGGGAAAACCGGGAATTTTTCCAGTTAAAAAAAACCAACTTCATGGTTTGAATGTTGAAGAGTTAGACTTTCCAGGAAAACCGGAATTTGGTTTGGAACTTGGGAAAGTGTTAGTTTGAAAGTCCAGGATGAGTGGACTGTGTTGATGTCGGAATGGTTTGAATAGGTTGAAAAATGTGGGAATTGTGCAACTTGGAAAAATGTCCTATTCATTTCGATGGAAAATTCCTGGAAATTTGGGAATTTTGGGGGTAAACAGGAATTTTTTGGGAAAATGGTAAAAAACTTGAAATATTAAAATGGTTGGTGTTAGAATGTTTCCAATCGGTGGACAAATGTTGAAGTAGTAACATGTTGAATTGAGAAATGGTATTACGGAATTCCTGGAATTTTGGGAAAACCGTGAATTTTTCCAGTTCAAAAAACAACTTTGTTTTTTGTCCTGATTAAGAGGAATGATTTGACAGTAGAAATTCCTGGAAATTTGGGAATTTTGGGGGTTAAGCGGGGTTTTTTTTTTAAATGATTATGAGCATGAATGTCCTGAATGAGCTGAATTGGTTGGTGTTAGAATTGTTTAAATTGGGCAAGAAATGTTGAAGTAGTAAATGGTATTAGGGAATTTCAGTAAAATCTGGGAAAAAAATTAACTTGGAAAAAGGGTAGTTTGAATATCCAGAATGGTGGAATGGTTTGAATGGGTTGAAGAATGTGGGAATTGTGGAAGTTTGAAAAATGGCCACTACATTTTGAATGGAGAAAATGCAAAAAAAAAAGGAATTATGGCTAATCCGGGAATTTATTTTAGAAATGTTGAAGCAGAGCACACAATTCCTGAACAGGCTGAATATTTTGAAATTGGAGCGGTTTGAATCAGATGAAAAATGTGAGAATTGTGGACCTTTGAAAATGTTCCATTGATTTCAATGGGAATTTTAGAAAAAATTGGGAATTTCGGGAAAAGCGGGATTTTTTTTGAAAATGGTAAAAAACTTGAAAAGTTGAAATGGTTGGTGTTGGAATTTTTCAAATCGGTGGAGAAATGTTGATGTAGTAACATGTTGAATTGAGAAATGGTATTACGGAATTCCTGGAATTTCGGGAAAACCAGGATTTTTTCCAGTTAAAAAAAAACAACTTCAATGAATGTTGAAGACTTAGAATTTCCAGGAAAACCGTAATTTAGTTTGGAACTTGGGAAAGTGTTAGTTTGAAAGTCCAGGATGAGTGGAATGTGTTGATGTCGGAATGGTTTTAATAGGTTGAAAAATGTGGGAATTGTGCAACTTGGAAAAAATTCCTATTCATTTCGATGGAAAATTCCTGTAAATTTGGGAATTCTGGGGGTATTTTTTTGAAAATGATTAGGAGCATGAATGTCCTGAATGAGCTGAATTTGTTGGTGTTAGAATCGTTTAAATCGGGAAAGAAATGTTGAAGTAGTAAATGTTATTAGGGAATTTCGGGAAAATCTGGAATTTTTTTTAACTTGGAAAAAGGGTAGTTTGAATTTCCAGAATGGTGACTGGTTTGAATGGGTTGAAGAATGTGGGAATTGTGGAAGTTTAATAAATGGCCACTAAATTTTGAATGGAGAAAATGCACCAAAAAAAAGGAATTATGGGTAATCCGGGAATTTATTTTTGAAATGTTGAAGCAGAGCACACAATTCCTGAACAGGCTGAATATTTTGAAGTTGGAACGGTTTGAATCAGATGAAAAATGTGAGAATTGTGGAACTTTGAAGAATGTTCCATTGATTTAAATGGGAATTTCAGAAAAAATTGGGAATTTCGGGAAAAGAGGGATTTTTTTTTGAAAATGGTAAAAAACTTGAAAAGTTCAAATGGTTGGTGTTGGAATTTTTCAAATCGGTGGAGAAATGTTGATGTAGTAACATGTTGAATTGAGAAATGGTATTACGGAATTTCGGGAAAACCAGGATTTTTTCCAGTTAAAAAAAAACAACTTCATGGTTTGAATGTTGAACAGTTAGAATTTCCAGGAAAACCGTAATTTAGTTTGGAACTTGGGAAAGTGTTAGTTTGAAAGTCCAGGATGAGTGGAATGTGTTGATGCCGGAATGGTTTGAATAGGTTGAAAAATGTGGGAATTGTGCAACTTGGAAAAATTTCCTATTCATTTCGATGGAAAATTCCTGTAAATTTGGGAATTCTGGGGGTATTTTTTTGAAAATGATTAGGAGCATGAATGTCCTGAATGAGCTGAATTTGTTGGTGTTAGAATTGTTTAAATCGGGAAAGAAATGTTGAAGTAGTAAATATTATTAGGGAATTTCGGGAAAATCTGGAATTGTTTTTAACTTGGAAAAAGGGTAGTTTGAATTTCTAGAATGGTGGAATGGTTTGAATGGGTTGAAGAATGTGGGAATTGCGAAGTTTGAAAAATGGCCACTAAATTCTGAATGGAGAAAATGCAAAAAAAAAAAAAGGAATTATGGGTAATCCGGGAATTTTCTTTTAGAAATGTTGAAATAGAGCACACAATTCCTGAACAGGCTGAATATTTTGAAGTTGGAACGGTTTGAATAAGATGAAAAATGTGAGAATTGTGGAACTTTGAAGAATGTTCCATTGATTTCAATGGGAATTACAGAAAAAAATGGGAAGTTCGGGAAAAGCTGGAATTTTTTTGGAAAATGGTAAAAAACTTGAAATGTTAAAATGGTTGGTGTTAGAATTTTTCAAATCGGTGGAGAAATGTTGAAGTAGTAACATGTTGAATTGAGAAATGGTATTACGGAATTCCTGGAATTTTGGGAAAACCGGGAATTTTTCCAGTTCAAAAAACAACTGTGTTTTTTGTCCTGATTAAGAGGAATGATTTGACAGTAGAACGGTTGAAATGCGTTGAAAAATGTGGAAGGAGTAGTCGCAAGAAAAATAAGGGGGAAAAAAGGGCTTTGGAAAACCAGCAATTCTGGAAAATCCTGGATTTTTTTTTTTAACTTAAAAAAAGGGAAGTTTGAATTTCCAGAATGGTGAAATGTGTTGAAGGTGGAATGGTTTGAATAGGTTGAAAAATGTGGAAATGGTGGAAGTTTGAAAAATGGCCAATTCATTTTGAATGGGGAAAAATGTCCCGGAAAACCTGGAATTCTGGGAAATCTGGGAATTTTTGGGAGTTGCCATGGAAAAGCCCGCGATTCCCGAATAGGCTGAACAGTTTGAAGTTAGAGCGGTTTGAATCGGATGAAAAATGTGGAAGGTAGAGCGCGCCAAAATCTGGAGAAGAAGAAAAAACATATGTGTGAATGCTCCAAAGCATTCACACAACAAAGACCCAAATGAACCTCCATACTATCTATAATGACATACAGTACATGTCAACACATTATTTCACTGTCTGTTTCAATATATTATAATTCAACTGTGCACAGTTGTGTGTGTGACTGATGACGTCGCGCGGCACCACGCTGGGACAAATGTCCGAACCACAGGTGTGACGTTAATGAGCTCCAGCCCCAAGCGGACTCCAAACTCCATCACCTGCTTGGACGGGCCAAAATAAGCAAGTAACATATGGCTTCCTATAATCACCTGCCACCGTTAGATTGACGGCATAATGAAGAAGGGAAGTGCAGCGTCATGGAGCACCGAGAACTCTAGCCTTCCTTGCAGAGTGGATTAAAAGTAGAGAGACGACTGACAACCTGAGTGGGTTGGCTGTCAGTCTAAATGAATGCACAGGAGCAAACACTCCACCCTTGCTTTAATGGAGTCTCCAACTCCATCTCAAACACATGCAAGACTTCACCAATTTGCTAATGCAGAATTCCATCCATTTACTACCGCTTGTCCCTTTTGGGGTCACGCGGGAGGGCTGGCGCCTATCCCAGCGGCACTCGGGTGGAAGGCGGTGTACACCCTGACCAATTCGCTACCTCATCGCAGGGCCAACATTCGCACTCACATTCACACACTGGGGCAGGCCTGGGCAATTATTTTGCTTTGGGGAGCCAAATTTAGAGAAAAAAATGTGTCTATTTTTGAATGCTAAAAAAAACGGCATGGAATTTGAAATTGTTTTACTGAATGAAACACCCAGAATGGACATGAAAATAATGTGGGATTTACAATATTAACTATGAACGATAAAACACTGAATATTGACAACATATGAACGTCACTCCCCCTCTCGATCGACATATTTTACAATCAAGCGAAACGCAACAAAAATGAACGCGAAGCGTAAAAAAAAAAAAATCCACCTACAATCTGATACATCACTAAGCTATAGAACTTTGTTGTACAAATCTCCTGCTGCTTTTTGCTTGCATGCAGAGCGGCCCCAGGCCTATGGACACTACATCAACACACCCAAGACAATGGGCATATACACACACACATCCCCTCCCGCACCCCACGCCTTCACCACCACTTAAATCCCCTTCGGGGTGATTGACGGCTGGCAGCGCTTCATAGCAGCAGTTGACCTCCAGGGCCCCAACCCCCCCGCACCCCCCCACCTCTGTTGCGAGTTGTCGTGATTAAATGTAACATGTTTATGTGTGCATGGCATGGAGGTTTTTTCCCACTCCAGACTAGTCTAGTTTGTATTTATGTTTACTCATCTTCTTCCCCAGCGTTTTACCTTTTTCCCCACCTTTTTACGTGGCGCGTCGTGGCGACCCATCAGCGTTCCTGTTCTGTAACCCTGTGCACTGTTTGTTTGTCTAATCTTGAACGGGGTTTGTGCTGAAAACATAGTTTCATTGTACTTGTTGCAATGACAATAAAGACCTATCCTATCCGCGTCTGTCCCCGACACCCGCATTTCAGGCTGGCCGCTCTGGAAACACTCTGTGAAAACGCTCCCCACCCACACTGCTTGGTGCCTCGTCTGAGTGGCTGTGACTTAGATTACCATAGTAACTAATGAGATGACCAGAGTAACTAATTAGATGACCATAGTAACTAGTATATCATGCAAAAGCGCCGATTCCAACCATTGAAATACTTTGTATAGTTCAAGACTTACGGTCATTTGAAAACATCACTGCACATCATAATGGCAGCTACAGTTTCCATCTTAAAGATCTAAAAACATTATTTGGGAATGTCTGGCGGGCCAGATTGAAAAGCTTAACCAAACCAGGGCCAATTTGCCCAGGTCTGCACTAGGGCCAATTTAGTGTTGCCAGTCAGCCAATTCCTAGATGCATGTCTTTGGAGGTGGGAGGACGTCGAGGTACCCGGAGGGAACCCACGCCGTCACGGGAGAGAACATGCAAACTCTACAAAGAAAGACCTCAAGCCCGGGAATTGAACCCAGGACCTTCTCCTGTGAGGCACAAGTACTAACCACTGCGTCATTTCGTACATGCAAAGCCTTAGCAGATAATACCCATAGTGTGCAGTATTACTGTTGGGACATAATTACAAAATATGATGGTGAGGCAGGTGTGGGCATAACCACTGATCAAAATGGAGTGCACTTCTTGGCTACAACCAGCACAGATACATTCACTGTGGCACAGCAACACTATTAATCTACTTAACACAACACTGGCATTGAAACAGGAGTTCAGTCAATTAAGAGTGATTCATCCGTCCTACTGAAAACAAATAAATGTTTAAATGGTACAAAATCAATTAAATAAATGGACCGTTTATTTTCCGCATAGCTGATGAAAAACATTTTGTTTCCAAATGACCCATTACGAATCTAAGAAAAGCAATTTGTATACAAGGGGTGCCCACAGTATAATACATCATGTTGGATATAGAGAACATACAAACCCTTTATTAATTGAATCAAAGATACTGAAATTCCATGACATAGTGAATTTGCAAACAGCTAAAATTATACACAAAGCAAACTATAACCTGCTACTGAAGAATACACAACAATTATTTTCAAAAAAAGAGGAGAAATATAATCTTAGAGAAAAATGTAATTTAAAACATTTGTATGCACGTACAACACTTAAAGGCCTACTGAAATGATTTTTTTTTATTTAAACGGGGATAGCAGATCTATTCTATGTGTCATACTTGATCATTTCGCGATATTGCCATATTTTTGCTGAAAGGATTTAGTATAGAACAACGACGATAAAGATCGCAACTTTTGGTATCTGATAAAAAAAAGGCTTGCCCCTGCCGGAAGTAGCGTGACGTAGTCAGTTGAACATATACGCAAAGTTCCCTATTGTTTACAATGATGGCCGCATGAAGTGAGAGAGATTCGGACCGAGAAAGCGAGGATGAAATATTTTTAAATGAGGAAAGTGCAAGTGAAGGACTAGTGGGGAGTGGAAGATGCTGTGAGAGCCGGGGGTGACCTGATATTCAGCTGGAAATGACTACAACAGTAAATAAACACAAGACATATATATACTCTATTAGCCACAACACAACCAGGCTTATATTTAATATGCCACAAATTAATCCCGCATAAAAACACCTAGGTGTTTGTTATGCTAGCTCCTAGCTCCTAGCTACTAGCTACTAGCTCGAGCTAGTTATAGCTCGAGCGGGTAATATGGACGGGATCCCGTATATATAACCCGCCAATACAATTCAAACACCTGCATAACACACACTCACTCAGCCCAAACAACCGTTCACCTAACCCAAGGTTCATAAAGCTTATATATTTAATCAAAGTTACGTACATGACACGCACGTACGGGCAAGCAATCAAATGTTTGGAAGCGCGCGGGTGGGACCTGATATTCAGCTGGGAATGACTACAACAATAAATAAACACAAGACATATATATACTCTATTAGCCACAACACAACCAGGCTTATATTTAATATGCCACAAATTAATCCTAATGCTAGCTCCTAGCTCCTAGCTACTAGCTTGAGCTAGTTATAGCAAGCGATCAAATGTTTGGAAGCGCAGCTGTGCACTCACGTTATCGCAACTGTGTATCCAAATCAAAGTCCTCCTGGTAAGAGTCTCTGTTGTCCGAGTTCTTCCATCTTGACTGCATCTTTCGGGAATGTAAACAAAGAAGCGCCGGCTGTGTACGTGTTGTTGCTGACTTCCCTCGCAAAATAGACACTTCGCACAGACAACTTTCTTCTTTGCTTGCTCAGCTTCTTTCTCCATAATGCAATGAACAAATTGCAACAGATTCACCAACACAGATGTCCAGAATACTGTGGAATTATGAGATGAAAACAGAGCTATTTCGTATTGACTTCAATGGTGTCCGAATACTTCCGTTTCAATGATTGACGTCAGGCGCATACGTCAACCCTCAGAGGCGTTTCGAACCGGAAGTTTAGCGGGAAATTTAAAATGTCACTTTATAAGTTAACCCGGCCGTATTGGCATGTGTTGCAATGTTAAGATTTCATCATTGATATATAAACTATCAGACTGCGTGGTCGGTAGTAGTGGCTTTCAGTAGGCCTTTAAGACCTTCAGTATATCAGTGTGTGGAATTAAATTATGGAATGGATTAAGCAAAGCAATCAAACAATGTACTAATATGATCCACTTCAAGAAACTCTTCAAACTTCAAGTGTTTACAAAGTACAAAGAAGACGATAAACATTCTGAATGTATTTCATCCATCCATTCATTCATTCTCAAAATAATCTTACTCATCTCATCGTATGAAATGTAACTTACTTCACCGAGTATTATTTATTTATTTTTATTGTGATTACTTATGGAGTATATTGTGAATAAATTGAGAACAGGAAGTGAACAAAAGTTTTAGCAACTGTTATGTAAAAGTAAAGGGGTAGGATTAAATAAACTCTGCTTCTTCCTACTCCTTTTCGAACATGTTGAAAAGAGAAACTGGAAATTGTGATGTATCATGTTGTATGCTTGCATGTTCGAAATAAACTCAAACTCAAACAGTTTTTCAGCAGGCAAGCTACTTTTCAAATGACCAGGTTGAGTTTATCTACCTCATGTTCATACATATACAGTATATATATATATATATATATATACAGTATATATATATATATATACACATATATATATATATATATATATATATATATATATATATATATATATATATATATATATATATATATATATATATATATATATATATATATATATATATATATATATATATATATATATATATATATATATACACACACAGTCGCGATCAATAGTTTACATACACCTGTAAAGAACATAATGTCATGGCTGTCTTGAGTTTCCAATACTTTCTACAACTCTTATTTTTTTGTGATAGAGTGATTGGAGCACATACTTGTTGGTCACAAAAAACATTAATGAAGTTTGGTTCTTTTATGAATTTATTATGGGTCTACTGAAAATGTGACCAAATCTGCTGGGTCAAAAGTATACATACAGCAATGTTAATATTTGGTTACATGTCCCTTGGCAAGTTCCACTGCAATAAGGCACTTTTGGTAGCCATCCACAAGCTTCTGGTTGAGTTTTTGACCACTCCTCTTGACAAAATATGTGCAGTTCAGCTAAAAGTGTTGGTTTTCTGACATGGACTTGTTTCTTCAACATTGTCCACACTCAGGACTTTGGGAAGGCCATTCTAAAACCTTAATTCTAGCCTGATTTAGCAATTCCTTTACCACTTTTGACGTGTGTTTGGGGTCATTGTCCTGTTGGAACACCCAACTGCACCCAAGACCCAACCTCTGGGCTGATGATTTTAGGTTGTCCTGAAGAATTTGGAGGTAATCCTCCTTTTTCATTGTCCCATTTAAAGCACTAGTTCCATTGGCAGCAAAACAGGCCCAGAGCATAATACTACCACCACCATGCTTGACGGTAGGCCTGGTGTTCCTGGGATTAAAGGCCTTACCTTTTCTCCTCTAAACATATAGCTGGGTATTGTGGCCAAACAGCTCATTTTTTGCAATGGAACTGGTGCTTTAAATGGGACAATGAAAAAGGAGGATTACCTCCAAAATCTTCAAATTATTGGGCCAAGAAATTCCACTAATCAACCCTGATAAGGCACACATGTGAAGTGAAATCAATTTTAGGCGACTATTTTAGACTAATTTCAAGCACACCTGTGAACCGAAACCATCGCAGGTGACTTCCTCTTGAAGCTCATCGAGAGAATGCCAAGAGTGTGCAAAGCAGTAATCAGAGCAAAGGGTGGCTATTTTGAAGAAACTAGAATAAAAAAACAGTTTTCAGTTATTTCACCTTTTTTTGTGAAGTACATAACTCCAAGTGTTCATTCATAGTTGTGATGCCTTCAGTGACAATTTACAATGTAAATAGTCATGAAATTAAAGAAAACGCATTGAATGAGAAGGTGTGTCCAAACTTTTGGCCTGTACTGTACATCTGGTGTGGCAATGTATTTATTGTGCAATGTCCCTATCAAATAAATAAATAAACTAACAGTCCCCGCTAGCATGTTTGCTTTGTAAGACACTGGTGGGGAGACTGGTGGCCTGACGCACAACGCAGGATCTGCATGTCAGGAAGGGCGGCCCTGTAGAGGACTGCTTGTATCGGAACGCTTATATCGGGGATTTTAGATTTAAATCAATATAATCTTCAGCTGGTATCGGTCTGATTGTCATGGCCCGGGCGCACCTCCAAGCGCGTTCCTGCGCGCGCCACTCCGGCTGCAACAGACAGCTGCTTTCCATCAGCAATCTACACACCTGTCGCTGATGAGCTTCTGGGGCTTCTTAAGCCAGTGCAAACCTGCGTTCCGGGCCAGAACGTAGCGACCTGTTCCCGTACAGCAAGCCAACAAACCCTAGCTCTACTCTCTCTCTCTCTCTCTCTCTCTCTCTCTCTCTCTCTCTCTCTCTCTCTCTCTCTCTCTCTCTCTCTCTCTCTCTCTCTCTCTCTCTCTCTCTCTCTCTCTCTCTCTCTCTCTCTCCCCCCCCGTCCGTGTTCATTTGTCTCGTGTTTCCTTGTCGTCTTCCAGCAGCATTCCTCCGTTCTCTAACCTACTCAGTGGCCTAGTGGTTAGAGTGTCCGCCCTGGTAGGTTGTGAGTTCAAACCCCCGGCCGAGTCATACCAAAGACTTTCAAAATGGGACCCATTGCCTCCATGCTTGGCACTCAGCATCAAGGGTTGGAATTGTGGGTTAAATAACCAAAAATGATTCCCGGGCGCTGCCCACTGCTCCCCTCACCTTCCAGGGGGTTAACAAGGTGATGGGTCAAATGCCGAGGACAAATTTCACCACACCTAGTGTGTGTGTGACAATCATTGGTACTTTAAATTTAACTTTAACTTCTCGCGTTACGAGCTGTGTGACTCGTCTCCCCGTATTCCCTCTGGTTCCTTGGCTGCCTCTTGGATCTCGACCTCCCGCCTGGACAGGGACTTTGACGCCTCGCTCCTGCACTTGACCTCACGCTTGCCCGCAGACCTCCGAGTCCACTCTTGGACTTCCGCATCTCGCTCAACACTTCCGGTAACCCGATACTCGCTACACATAGTCACACACACACACATTTTGGGTTAGTCACACTCCATTATATTGTTAGTATATTAATAAATATAGAGTTAAACGGCGTCCCTGGTCTCTGTGCCGTCTTCTTCCCCTGTACTCGTAACACTGATATTAATATCCGATCAGTAAACTCCTACACTAGACCATGGAAAATGCCCAAAATATGTTACTGCACTCACTTTTAGTAATATTGGAAAATGACTCACATAAAGACCAAAGACTCTTATCTCCCAGTCACTGTCTGCAGCTAATTAGGAAGCGCTCAAAGCAGCGCTACAAGTAGCCTGGGCTACAAACGAGTTCTCAGGTTTCCCTTGGAGAATAAGGAGTGGGGAGGGGGCTCTTGGGGCAGAAAAAAAAACAAAAACAAGTGCAGCATGAAAATGTGCACACACCGACATCGCAGCAGGGGGAGCTACCCAAGTAGAGGAGTTCAGCTCTTTACATCAAAGCAAGGAACTGAAGTCATCATCATAGTGTGTGTGTGTGTGTGTGTGTGTGTGTGTGTGTGTGTGTGTGTGTGTGTGTGTGTGTGTGTGTGTGTGTGTGTGTGTGTGTGTGTGTGTGTGTGTGTGTGTGTGTGTGTGTGTGTGTGTGTGTGTGTTCTTGCATTTCTACCCTTCTTGAGAAATCAACAAGGAAAAGTACCTTCCTTATGAGGAGGTGTGAACAAGTTAGGACATAAAACATGGTCCCAATAAGGAAAACCATTGCATTTAATAGAAAATGTCTCATTTGCACCCCTGGTGGTGAAATCTATCAAAATTATGGGTGGTCCCAAGAGGAGGGATTTTTCAAATCGACTGTGTGTCGGTTTTAAAAGTGGTCAACATATGAAATAACAAGTGTGTGTAAAACTTTGTAAGTGCTCCCCCTCTGGCCAACATATGTAATAAGTGTGTGTAAGAAATTGAAATGCGCCCCCTTTGGCCAAAATGTATTAAAAATAAATAAATAAATATGTATATAGACATGCTGTAATAATTTGAAGTAAAAATAATGAAGATTAGAAATCATTGGGAACAATTTCTCATATTATTTCTGTTTCTGTAATATTGCAATATTTTCTCGTAACATAATTACTTTTTTTATGTAAAATGATTACTTTTTAATGCAAAATGGTGACATTGGTCATATAAAATTCAGACTTTTATCAAAATATTGCCAACTTTTTTTGTTCTTGTAAAAAAGTGACATTTTTGGAGTAAAACTATGACTTTTGTCATAGTTTTGCCAGGTAAAATTCAGATTATTATTATTATTATTATAATATTGCCAACATTTTAAAGTTTTCTTATAAAATTGTGACTTTTGCCAAGTAAAATGACGACTCTTTTCATAAAATTGCCAAAATTGGAAGCTTTTCTTGTACAACTGCGACTGTTATTGAGTAAAATTCCAACTTTTATCATATTGCACAAATGTTCAGTTTTCCTTGTAAGATTTTGACTTGCGTTGAGTAAAATTACGACTTTTATTAGAATACCGCCAAAATTCCAAGTTTTTCTTGTGAAATTGGGACCTTTTTCTTGTGAAATTCCAACAAATTTTTCACAACAAGCTTTTTTATATTTGCATAGTACGTATATATTAATAATGTTGGAAATACAAATCTATATATCTAGAAAGGGTGGCATTTTTCAGAGGTCTCAAGAAAGTAACAAATACAAGAATGTGTGCGTGCGTGTGTGTGTGTGTGTGTGTGTGTGTGTGTGTGTGTGTGTGTGTGTGTGTGTGTGTGTGTGTGTGTGTGTTCTTGCATTTCTACCCTTCTTGAGAAATCAACAAGGAAAAGTACCTTCCTTATGAGGAGGTGTGAACAAGTTAGGACATAAAACATGGTCCCAATAAGGAAAACCATTGCATTTAATAGAGAATGTCTCATTCGCACCCCTGGTGGTGAAATCTATCAAAATTATGGGTGGTCCCAAGAGGAGGGATTTTTCAAATCGACTGTGTGTCGGTTTTAAAAGTGGTCAACATATGAAATAACAAGTGTGTGTAAAACTTTGTAAGTGCTCCCCCTCTGGCCAACATATGTAATAAGTGTGTGTAAGAAATTGAAATGCGCCCCCTTTGGCCAAAATGTATTAAAAATAAATAAATAAATATGTATATAGACATGCTGTAATAATTTGAAGTAAAAATAATGAAGATTAGAAATCATTGGGAACAATTTCTCATATTATTTCTGTTTCTGTAATATTGCAATATTTTCTCGTAACATAATTACTTTTTTTATGTAAAATTATTACTTTTTAATGCAAAATGGTGACATTGGTCATATAAAATTCAGACTTTTATCAAAATATTGCCAACTTTTTTTGTTCTTGTAAAAAAGTGACATTTTTGGAGTAAAACTATGACTTTTGTCATAGTTTTGCCAGGTAAAATTCAGATTATTATTATTATTATTATTATTATAATATTGCCAACATTTTAAAGTTTTCTTATAAAATTGTGACTTTTGCCAAGTAAAATGACGACTCTTTTCATAAAATTGCCAAAATTGGAAGCTTTTCTTGTACAACTGCGACTGTTATTGAGTAAAATTCCAACTTTTATCATATTGCACAAATGTTCAGTTTTCCTTGTAAGATTTGACTTGCGTTGAGTAAAATTACGACTTTTATTAGAATACTGCCAAAATTCCAAGTTTTTCTTGTGAAATTGGGACCTTTTTCTTGTGAAATTCCAACAAATTTTTCACAACAAGCTTTTTTATATTTGCATAGTACGTATATATTAATAATGTTGGAAATACAAATCTATATATCTAGAAAGGGTGGCATTTTTCAGAGGTCTCAAGAAAGTAACAAATACAAGAATGTGTGCGTGCGTGTGTGCGTGTGTGTGTGTGTGTGTGTGTGTGTGTGTGTGTGTGTGTGTGTGTGTGTGTGTGTGTGTGTGTGTGTGTGTGTGTGTGTGTGTTCTTGCATTTCTACCCTTCTTGAGAAATCAACAAGGAAAAGTACCTTCCTTATGAGGAGGTGTGAACAAGTTAGGACATAAAACATGGTCCCAATAAGGAAAACCATTGCATTTAATATAGAATGTCTCATTTGCACCCCTGGTGGTGAAATCTATCAAAATTATGGTGGTCCCAAGAGGAGGGATTTTTCAAATCGACTGTGTGTCGGTTTTAAAAGTGGTCAACATATGAAATAACAAGTGTGTGTAAACCTTTGTAAGTGCTCCCCCTCTGGCCAACATATGTAATAAGTGTGTGTAAGAAATTGAAATGCGCCCCCTTTGGCCAAAATGTATTAAAAATAAATAAATAAATATGTATATAGACATGCTGTAATAATTTGAAGTAAAAATAATGAAGATTAGAAATCATTGGGAACAATTTCTCATATTATTTCTGTTTCTGTAATATTGCAATATTTTCTCGTAACATAATTACTTTTTTTATGTAAAATGATTACTTTTTAATGTAAAATGGGGACATTTGTCATATAAAATTCAGACTTTTATCAAAATATTGCCAACTTTTTTTTGTTCTTGTAAAAAAGTGACATTTTTGGAGTAAAACTATGACTTTTGTCATAGTTTTGCCAGGTAAAATTCAGATTATTATTATTATTATTATTATAATATTGCCAACATTTTAAAGTTTTCTTATAAAATTGTGACTTTTGCCAAGTAAAATGACGACTCTTTTCATAAAATTGCCAAAATTGGAAGCTTTTCTTGTACAATTGCGACTGTTATTGAGTAAAATTCCAACTTTTATCATATTGCACAAATGTTCAGTTTTCCTTGTAAGATTTTGACTTGCGTTGAATAAAATGACGACTTTTATTAGAATACTGCCAAAATTCCAAGTTTTTCTTGTGAAATTGGGACCTTTTTCTTGTGAAATTCCAACAAATTTTTCACAACAAGCTTGTTTATATTTGCATAGTACGTATATATTAATAATGTTGGAAATACAAATCTATATATCTAGAAAGGGTGGCATTTTTCAGAGGTCTCAAGAAAGTAACAAATACAAGAATGTGTGCGTGCGTGTGTGCGTGCGTGTGTGTGTGTGTGTGTGTGTGTGTGTGTGTGTGTGTGTGTGTGTGTGTGTGTGTGTGTGTGTGTGTGTGTGTGTGTGTGTGTGTGTGTGTGTGTGTGTGTGTGTGTGTGTGTGTGTGTGTGTGTGTGTGTGTGTGTGTGTTCTTGCATTTCTACCCTTCTTGAGAAATCAACAAGGAAAAGTACCTTCCTTATGAGGAGGTGTGAACAAGTTAGGACATAAAACATGGTCCCAATAAGGAAAACCATTGCATTTAATAGAGAATGTCTCATTTGCACCCCTGGTGGTGAAATCTATCAAAATTATGGTGGTCCCAAGAGGAGGGATTTTTCAAATCGACTGTGTGTCGGTTTTAAAAGTGGTCAACATATGAAATAACTAGTGTGTGTAAAACTTTGTAAGTGCTCCCCCTCTGGCCAACATATGTAATAAGTGTGTGTAAGAAATTGAAATGCGCCCCCTTTGGCCAAAATGTATTAAAAATAAATAAATAAATATGTATATAGACATGCTGTAATAATTTGAAGTAAAAATAATGAAGATTAGAAATCATTGGGAACAATTTCTCATATTATTTCTGTTTCTGTAATATTGCAATATTTTCTCGTAACATAATTACTTTTTTTATGTAAAATGATTACTTTTTAATGCAAAATGGTGACATTTGTCATATAAAATTCAGACTTTTATCAAAATATTGCCAACTTTTTTTGTTCTTGTAAAAAAGTGACATTTTTGGAGTAAAACTATGACTTTTGTCATAGTTTTGCCAGGTAAAATTCAGATTATTATTATTATTATTATTATAATATTGCCAACATTTTAAAGTTTTCTTATAAAATTGTGACTTTTGCCAAGTAAAATGACGACTCTTTTCATAAAATTGCCAAAATTGGAAGCTTTTCTTGTACAACTGCGACTGTTGTTGAGTAAAATTCCAACTTTTATCATATTGCACAAATGTTCAGTTTTCCTTGTAAGATTTTGACTTGCGTTGAGTAAAATTACGACTTTTATTAGAATACTGCCAAAATTCCAAGTTTTTCTTGTGAAATTGGGACCTTTTTCTTGTGAAATTCCAACAAATTTTTCACAACAAGCTTTTTTATATTTGCATAGTACGTATATATTAATAATGTTGGAAATACAAATCTATATATCTAGAAAGGGTGGCATTTTTCAGAGGTCTCAAGAAAGTAACAAATACAAGAATGTGTGCGTGTGTGTGTGCGTGTGCGTGTGTGCACTTGTCTCACCGTCCTTGTGTGGACATACACTTGATAAACCACCCTTTCTGTGAGGATCTTTTAACTTGTGAGGACATTTGCCTGGTCCTCACAACTACAAAAGTAAAAAAAATTTTTTACTTTGTGTGTTTTGCATTCTGAAGTGAGGTTGCAACTAGGGATGTCCGATAAATGCTTTAAAATGTAATATCGGAAATGATCGGTATCGTTTTTTTAATTATCGGTATCGTTTTTTTGTTGTTGTCGTTGTTTTTTTTTGTTTTTGTTTTTATTAAATCAACATAAAAACACAAGATACACATACAATTATTGCACCAACCCCAAAAACCTCCTTCCCCCATTTACACTCATTCACACAAAAGGGTTGTATCTTTTTTGTTATTAATATTCTGCTTCCTACATTATATATCAATATATATCAATAAAGTCTGCAAGGGATACAGTCCGTAAGCACACATGATTGTGCGTGCTGCTGCTCCACTAATAGTACTAACCTTTAACAGTTAATTTTACTCATTTTCATTCATTACTAGTTTCTATGTAACTGTTTTTATATTGTTTTACTTTCTTTTTTATTCAAGAAAATGTTTTTAATTTATTTATCTTATTTTATTAATTTTTAAAAAAGTACCTTATCTTCACCATACCTGGTTGTCCAAATTAGGCATAATAATGTGTTAATTCCACGACTGCATATATCGGTTGATATCGGTATCGGTTGATATCGGTATCTGTAATTAAAGAGTTGGACAATATCAGAATATTGGATATCGGCAAAAAGCCATTATCTAACATCCCTAGTTGCAACTCTCTACTTCCATCTAGGGCTAGATGTATATTTTTTCATCATTCTAGCTATAGTGGAAAGGGGGGGCCCTCACAACCCACTAACCAAACGTGGGTCCACACAAAGTAGGCAAGACATGTATGTGTGTGTGTGTGTGTGTGTGTGTGTGTGTGTGTGTGTGTGTGTGTGTGTGTGTGTGTGTGTGTGTGTGTGTGTGTGTGTGTGTGTGTGTGTCAGCACACATTGATGTTGACTTTCCCCGTGAGGTTTAAGCTCAGTCTTTCTTCCTCCCAAAACTGGCATGGCTGCATGACTGTGAGCAGATTGAGATACAGTATCTTTGGCAGCAGTACCGTTCTGTCATGCAAACTGTCTGATCTCAAGGAGCCTAAGAAGCGGCCCACTTGCTCATTTGGGCTCGCCAGAGAGGTGGAAAAAGTGTTAGCGAAAGTGCAACTAACTGGGCAGAGCCTTTGGGTGGATTAATATTATTATTATCGTTTTTCGCAGAGGGGATGGGGGGGGGGGGGGGGGGGGGGAGTTGTCGTTCAAAACAGGTGTTAAGCAGTCTGGGCATGAGTGCAATATGCTATTAATTCTGGCCACAGGCTTAGAGTACAGACCTTTGGCCACATTCAATTTTTTTAAAAGTCACCAACAGGCCTGGCCATTGAAAAATTTACATTTTGTGTATCCCCTGTTAATTAAAATGGCAGTCAAAGCAGTTATTTGGAAAGTTTAATTCCATGTTTTTCCACTTTATATGAATCATTATAATGCTAGACTAGGGTTGTACGGTATACCGGTTCTAGTATAGTACTGCGATACTAATTAATCATATTCGGTACTAAAGCACCGGTTCCCACCACCCTTTTTTATTTTATTTTTTTTATTTTTTTAAAAAAAATTTTAATGTCCTGCCCAGCTTCTCAGGCAAATCATATAGTTGATGTAGATGCCCATATCGGCTGTTCAGATTTACTTTACAAAAGAGAAGTGTAGGATACTTCTCTTGTTGCCTTATTTGTATTTTGACTTTATTAAATCTATTTATATTATCATTTGGTGCAGCCGGGCCGGAGCAGGAGGGGATAGAAAGAGAAAAAAAAAGGAAGACCCTTTTTTAACGGGCATGACGGCGCGTCGTCACGTCGTGACATTGCTGGTTTTGCGAGCAGAGGAGCATGTTCGGCAGCGCACGCACACAGAGTACTTAGAAGCAGACAGTGTGTAGACAAAAAAGGGAGAATGGACGCATTTTTGTCACGGCCAGGGCGCATTCCAATGCGCCCTCATCTTTGCGTTCTGACGAGGGCACGCCCACAGGTGCTCTCTCTCCGCTGTGGGCGTGCCTCCTCGCGCCTGCAGACAATCTGCGCACCTGCCCGCAATGAACAAGCTGCCTTCATAAGCCTGCTCAAACCGGCCATCCCGCGCCGGAATATAGTCTTCTGTACCGTAAGCCGATACCCAGCTTTATGCTCTCTCTCTCTCTCTACATTTCTCCCTCCGTGTTTCATTGTTCTTCCTTGTCGTCCTCACCAGCAATCTGCCTTCGTCCCCGCGTGATTGAGCTGTGCGCCTCGACTTCTCTTTTGGACTTTGGACTGCCACCCTCGATCCTCGACCCCTTCGCATGAACTCGGACTCTGACGCCTCTTTCTTGCCCTGAACCATCTGCCTTCCCCTTGGGCTTTCTCATTTCTTCGCTCTCACCAACATTTACGGTAAAACGCTCCAGTTAGATACTACACATAGTCTTACACCATACACACTCTTGGATTTTGTCACACTCCATTTCCTTAGTTAATATGTAGTAGAATTTCCGACCTTTTGAACCATATTTTGTGTCTGTCGAAGTCCGAAAAGAAAGTCTGTCGAAAAACCTTAAGAATGTCTGCTCGTTTCTTTTTTTTCTATTCTGAACCATTGAAGGACCATTGATTGATTGATTGATTGAGACTTTTATTAGTAGGTTGCACAGTGAAGTACATATTCCGTACAATTGACCACTAAATGGTAACACCCGAATAAGTTTTTCAACTTGTTAAGTCGGGGTCCACTTAAATTGATTCATGATACAGATATATACTATCATATATACTATCATCATAATACAGTCATCACACAAGATAATCACATTGAATTATTTACAATCAGGGGTGTGGAGGGGGGTGGTGGGGGGGTATGGACATCAAGTAGTGGACATAGAGAGAGAGAGAGAGAGAGAGAGAGAGAGAGAGAGAGAGAGAGAGAGAGAGAGAGAGAGAGAGAGAGAGAGAGAGAGAGAGAGGGAGAGAGAGAGAGAGATCAGAAGGCATAAGAAAAAGTATCTGCATTTGATTGTTTACATTTGATTATTAGCAATCCGGGGAGGGTGTTAGTTTAGGGTTGTAGCTGCCTGGAGGTGAACTTTTATTGCGGTTTTGAAGGAGGATAGAGATGCCCTTTCTTTTACACCTGTTGGGAGCGCATTCCACATTGATGTGGCATAGAAAGAGAATGAGTTAAGACCTTTGTTAGTTCGGAATCTGGGTTTAACGTGGTTAGTGGAGCACCCCCTGGTGTTGTGGTTATGGCGGTCATTTACGTTAAGGAAGTAGTTTGACATGTACTTCGGTATCAGGGAGGTGTAGCGGATTTTATAGACTAGGCTCAGTGCAAGTTGTTTAACTCTGTCCTCCACCTTGAGCCAGCCCACTTTAGAGAAGTGGGTAGGAGTGAGGTGGGATCTGGGGTGAAGGTCTAGAAGTAACCATATGTGGTTTATAGTTTCACGAGTGGTCGGTCTGACCATTCTACAAAATGTTTTGATTGTTTGTTATGGCTAAAGGATTCAAGGAGGTTGCAGAATAAACATTTCCAAAACAACAGGACCTTGACACATGAGAAAAACAGATAAATGGCCAGTTGACCAAGCCTATGTGTGATTCGCATGATACTCGATTCATCCAACTCCTCCGGAGGACGTTGTCTGTTTGCATGGGCAATTCAATCCAACTTTGTACTTTTGATTATGGGTAAATAAAACTAAATTCACTTTTGTTGCTGTTTAAGATTCGGACCATCCACCACAATTATATTTAGTATTGTTTGATTATTATATATATATGGTCTATATATATAATAAATTTCAGAGCTACATACATACTCCCCCTGGTGTCTGTTGCCTTCATCTCCCCTTAGTAGCCATAAAAATTTTGCTTGAAAACTAACAATAAAGGTGACGTTATAAAACTGTAACGCCCTCAGGAAGAGGTGCTTTAAGACATATATATATATATGGCGACAAATATAGTACGTTTCTTACAAGTATCATCCCTGCAGGACGAGGAATAGCTAAACATGCTTCACTACACACCAACACAATGTAAACAAACGCCATTGGTGGATCTACACTTGACATCCACTGTAATGATACCAAGTACAGGAGCGTATCTAGTCGATACTACTATGATTACATCGATATTTTTTAGCATTACAAAATATTTGTTCCTTTTTTGTAATATATATTATGTTTATAAACTCAGGAAATACGTCCCTGGACACATGAGGACTTAAATTATGACCAATGTATGATCCTGTAACTACTTTGAATCGGATCGATCCCAAATTTGTGGTACCATCCAAAACTAATGTAAAGTATCCAAACAACAGAAGAATAAGTGATTATTACGTTTTAACAGAGGTGTAGCTAGAACATGTTAAAAGAGAATGTAATCAGATATTAACAGTAAATGAACAAGTAGATTAATAATTCATTGTCTACCACTTGTCCTTAATAATTTTGACGAAATAATAGAATGGAAAATGAAAATGTTACTGCATACGTCAGCAGACTAAATTAGGAGCGTTTGTTTGCTTACTTACTAATAAAAGGAAAGTTGTCTCGCATGTTTATCATTTTATTTAAGGACAAAATTGCAATAATAAACATATGTTTAATGTACCGTAAGATGTTTTGTTAAAATAAAGCCAAAAAGACCATTTTTGTGGTCCCCTTTATTTAGAAAAGTATCGAAAAGTATATAAATATATTTTGGTACCGGTACGAAAATATTGGTTTTAGGACAACCCTATGCTCGACATGTAAAAAATACAAGCATCGGTTGCTGGACAAAAACAAGTGAAACCTTGTAAATTTCATCCATTTCTACCGCATGTCCCTCTCGGGGTCACGGGAGGGGTGGGTGGCTGGAGCCTATCCTAGCTGCACTTGAGACAGACAGACAAGCAATCACACTCACATTCACACACTAGGTTGTCAAACTTCTGGGGCTAGCAGCATGTGCAATCTATAAGATAGCGTGTACTATTAGTGGGCGTCTCCCTAAGACTGCGTGTGCAATCGAAAAGTGGTGTCGACTGCTGTCAGCCTTGAACCCCAAGATGCAGAGATGGTAGGCGTAGCGCAGGAAAACATGACTTTAAAGTAAAAAAAACTAATAGTGCAACTGGTAAGTGCACATTCAGGGAAAACAGGAACCAGGAAACAGCCAACAGGAACCAGGGAACAGGCAACAGGATATAGAATACAATCATCAAGACCTGACTGGAGGGCGAGGCAGGCATAAATAGGAGCCTGATTGGCAACTGCAACCAGGTGTGCCAGGCTGCCAATCAGGGACAGGTGAGGGAAACGAGCGCTCAGGGAGACATGCAGGAAAATGGAACCAAAATAAGAGCGTGGACAGGAAATAAACACAAACAGAGGCATTCCAGTCAATGTGGCCAAAGTTGCTACTTTTCATTGTCAGGCAAGTTCTTTACCAGCAAGCAAACGCCACTGCCCCCTACAGCCAAACCTTTGAATCACACCTCAGAACCATACACAACATTTCCAACGCTACAAAATCATATTTAAACAGAATAACTAAGTTTAAAATATGCATAAATCGAGGACAATAATGTCAACAATCCTCAATGGTTAGTTATGTCGACAACCGTTTATGTCGACGTCAGTCAGCTCGTCCGAGGGGACGTTGAGATAACTATATATATATATATATATATATATATATATATATATATATATATATATATATATATATATATATATATATATATATATATATATATATATGTATATATATATATATATATTATATATATATATATATATATATATATATATATATATATATATGTATATATATATATTATATATATATGTATATGTATATACATATATATATATATATATACATATATATATACATATATATATATATACATATATATATATATATATATATATATATATATATATATATATATATATGTATATATATATACATATATATATATGTATATATATATATATATATATATGTATATATATATATATATATATATATGTATATATATATATATATATATATATGTATATATATATATATATATACATATATATATATATATATATATATATACATATATATATATATATATATATATATATATATATATATGTATATATATATATATATATATATATGTATATATATATATATATATATATATATATATATATATATATATATATATATATATATATATATATATATGTATATATATATATATATATATATATATATGTATATATATATATATATATATATATATTATATATATATATATATATATATATATATATATATATATATATATATATATATATATGTCTTGATTAGATTATCCAAAAAAAAAAAAAAAATAGTGCTCGATGCCATGGTAGAGCGTAATATGTATGTGTGGGAAAAAATCACAAGACTATTTCATCTCTACAGGCCTGTTTCATGAGGGTTTCCTCAATCATCAGGAGATTTTAATGGAAGCATTCACATACCATGGTTTATATAGGGCACAGAGCGGGTGGGTACAGGCAGGCTCATTACACATGAGCCAATCACCACGCCCCTACGCCTGCCTGTACCCACCCGCTCTGTGCCCTATATAAACCATGGTATGTGAATGCTTCCATTAAAATCTCCTGATGATTGAGGAAACCCTCATGAAACAGGCCTGTAGAGATGAAATAGTCTTCTGATTTTTTCCCACATATATATATATATATATATATATATATATATATATATATATATATATAGTGACAGTCTAAGATTGTCAGTATGACAACATACGGTGTTTTACTTATTATAAAAATACATTTTTGAAGGTTCCTGCCTTGATCTCACATGACAGCTATTATTAGTTTAATGTATTTATTTTTATATCCTGTAAAGCGCGCCTATATTTGTTTTCACTTCCTGTTTTTGTCCATTTACCACCACTTAAGTCTGACCGCTGGCTCCCTCACATGTCCCTATTTGCCAATCAGGCTTCGTCTTATGCCAGCCCTGTCCTTTTGATCATTTTTTGCTTTGTACCATCATGCCACATAGCTTTCCCTCCGCTTCTCGTGGACATTCCTGCAGCACTATTGTTGTTTTGTCCTCCATCCATCCATCCATTTTTTCTTCCGCTTGTCCCTCTTGGGTGGCGGGGGTGGCTGGACATTAAATACATTTTGACCTGCACTTCGCCTGCCGTCTCTCCATCCTGGGGTCACAACCAACTCAACCACCACAACAAAACGTGACCCTTTATGTTCATCATTAGAGTTGAGACTGAATTTAATTTTTTAACAGATGTGTAAGTTACCCATGCCTTGGGCACTAATACACCCCCATACCATCACAGATGCTGGCTTTTCAACTTTGCACCTAGAACAATCCGGATGGTTCTTTTCCTCTTTGGTCCGGAGGACACAACGTCCACAGTTTCCAAAAACCATTTGAAATGTGGACTCGTCAGACCACAGAACACTTTTCCACTTTGCATCAGTCCATCTTAGATGAGCTCGGGCCCAGCAAAGCGTTTCTGGGTGTTGTTAAAAAAAATGGATTTGGCTTTGCATAGTAGAGTTTTAACTTGCACTTACAGATGTAGCGACCAACTGTAGTTACTGACAGTGGTTTTCTGAAGTGTTCCTGAGCCCATGTAGTGATTGATATCTTTTACACACTGATGTCGGTTTTTGATGCAGTACCGCCTGAGGGATCGAAGGTCATGGTCAATGTTGGTTTTCAGCCTTGCCGCTTACTTGCAGTGATTTCTCCAGATTCTCTGAACCTTTTGATGATATTACAGACCGTAGATGGTGAAATCACTAAATTCCTTGCAATAGTTGGTTGAGAAATATTGTTTAGTTTAGTTTAGTTTATTAAGGATCCCCATTAGTCTACACCGCAGTGGAGACTTTTCTTCCTGGGGTCCAGTTCTTAAACTGTTCGACAGTTGTCATGACATTTGTTCACAAAGTGGTGACCTTCGCCCCGTTCTTGTTTGTGAATGACTGAGCAGTTCATGGAAGCTGCTTTTATACCCAATCATGGCACCCACCTGTTCCCAATTAGCCTGTTCACCTGTGGGATGTTCCAAATAAGTGTTTGATGAGCATTCCTCAACTTTCTCCTTTTTTTTTGCCACTTGTGCCAGCTTTTTTGAAACACGTTGCAGGCATCAAATTCCAAATGAGCTAATATTTGCAAAAAATAACAAAGTTTACCAGTTCAAACATTAAGTATCTTGTCTTTGCAGTCTATTCTATTGAATATAGGTTGAAAATAGAGATGTCCGATAATGTCTTTTTTGCCGATATCCGATATTCCGATATTGTCCAATTCTTAATTACCGATTCCGATATCAACCGATACCGATATATACAGTCGTGGAATTAACACATTATTATGCCTAATTTTGTTGTGATGCCCCGCTGGATGCATTAAACAATGTAACTTTACCATGAATTAACGTGGACACCGACTTAAACAAGTTGAAAAACGTATCCGGGTGTTACCATTTAGTGGTCAATGGTACGGAAAAGTGCCAACATGGCACTGCCATATTTATAATAGAAGTCACAAAGTGCATTATTTTTTTTAACATGCCTCAAAACAGCAGCTTGGAATTTGGGACATGCTCTCCCTGAGATAATCCTAATACCCACTACAAATATGGGGTGTATTTACATAAATATAATACAATCATGTGTGCTTACGGACTGTATCCCTGCATACTGTATTGATCTATATTGATATATAATGTATATATTGTGTTTTTTATGTTGATTTCATTAAAAAAATAAAAAAAAAAAATAAAAAAAATTATTTTTTTTTTATTAAAGAAATTTACAAAAAAAAAAACTTTTTTTTTTTTTTTTTTTTTTGTAAATTTCTTGTGCGGCCCGGTACCGGTCCGCGGACCGATTGGTACCGGGCCGCACAAGAAATTTACACACAAAAAAAAAACAATTTTTTTTTTTTTGTGTGTAAATTTCTTTAATAAAAAAAAAAAAAAAATGGCCCGGTGGTTGGGGACCACTGTACTAGAGCATACTTGCCAACTTTGAGACCTCCGAATTCGGGAGATGGAAGCATTCATCGGCCGATAATATCGGCAGGCCGATGTTATTGGACATCTCTAGTTGAAAAGGATTTGCAAAAAATCATATTCTGTTTTTATTTACCATTTACACAACGTGCCAACTTCACCGGTTTTGGGGTTTGTACTACTTTCAAATATTGCCTGTACAGCTGAAGATTTAATGATGGCGATAGTTTGACTCCTCCAACAGATGTTTTCTGTTGTTTACTACGGGAAATAAATTGTAGGTCAACAAGGTTTGTTTGTATTACGGTGAGAAATGTGCTTGAAAGTAAGTAGCTGCAAAATGCTATTATTCCCCAAACGTTCCATTAAAAAAAAGAAACCACATGCATGTGGAATAGCAAGGGAGGTTAATAGAATTCACTAAAAAGAGGAGAAGAGAAGGAGGAGGAGAAGGAAGGATGCAAGCACTCCCCTGGTGTCTGTTAGCTGTTTCTCTGGCCCGGGGCGACAGAGAGGAAGAGGCAGGCGAAGAGGAAAGACAACGTGCTGAGATTCATCTTCATCAACACACACATTTTTTTTTCTTACAGGGAAAAGCCATTTTCTTTGGCGTGGGAGATTTTTCCACTTGTCTTGTCATGATGTGATGATGCCTGAATTAATTAGATTTTTTTTTTTTTTTTTAAATAAGGGGATGATGTCCTCATTTGCTCCTTTTTTGACTCTTTTAAAAAAAAAAAAATCACACATGTGTGACCAAGGTGCAAAAAAAAAAAAAAAAATGGTGGCATTGTTCTGAATGAGTCATGTGACATGCTGCAGCCATTGGACCCGGCGGGGGGTCCTTTCAACATTGCAGTCAATTAGAGACACATATTTAAAGCTCTCCGGGGCTAATAGTGCACGCCTCGTGACACTTAATGTGAGGCTTTTCTGCCCCCTAGTGACACGCACAACAGTGCCACTGACCAGTTTTTCCGGACACTCACCAATTATTGCGCAACACACGTGCAAAACCATCACAATGCAGATACACATGTTATGTAACGGGTGGGTTTGATAGTGGGAAATCAACACAACCTTGCAATCAGAATAGAGAGTTTACGCACAATGAGCTACACATTGTTATTGTCATCATCATCATCATCACTCACCTTTCTCCAAACTGAGATTCCTGCAAACTTCAAGTTCCGCCATTGATGACTCTCGCAGGGTCCCTCCATGCGCGTTTCAATGCACCATTGCACTCTCATGTACCACCGAAAACACGCACGACTCCATGCCCACTTGATGAAGAATGATGACTCCCCCCACCCACCCACCCCGCCATGAAAAAAACAAAAGAAGCGAGCTCCTGGTGGGCACCTGCCTAATGCGCAGCGTGGATGTTGGCCAGTGCGCGCACATCCACTCCTCTCAGTCTGGGTGTGTAAGCCGATTTCTCACACGCTCCATGGACCCGTGTGTGTGTGTGTGTGTGTGTGTGTGTGTGTGTGTGTGTGTTAAGTCAAGAGGATACAAGTGTGCATGCTACAAGAGAGTGATGATGCAAGCAAACATCCACACTTCTTGAGGGGGGTTCATGTTTGGATCACATTGTGTGTAAACACCACTACGCCAAAATAGTGACCCACTTTGCGTTGTGCGTCGCCCCCGATTGGGTCTTTTTGGAGTCGACACACGCACACACCTGGAAAGCGCATGTGTGTGTGTGTGTGTGTGTGTCCTTGTATTTCTACCCTTCTTGAGACGTCAACAAGGAAAACCAGCTTCCATATGAGGAGCGGTGGACAAGTTAGGACAGAAATCATGGTCCCGATACGGAAAACCATTGCGGCTAATAGAGCGCCAAATTCTGGAGTCCGTGAACATTGCTCCAAAGTCAGGGGTTTTTTTTTGCTGATTTAATGTGCATACAAAAGTAAAGATTGACAGGTGCAAAGGCAGCAATATATGATAAAACAAGACGGCAGCTAATTCATCCCCTGAAAAAACCCCGCCAGGTGAACAGCTGATTTTACGACTTCCGTTGCTGACGTAAGACAACCCATATGTGACCATAGGTTGAACAAATACACTACTAGTGGCCATTAACAGGTAGCTTCTACAGCTGGGTTGACCAAAGTGCGGCACAGGGGCCATCTGTGGTCCGTGACTCGTTTGTCATCGGCCTTAAGCATATTACAAAAAACAAAAAATAGAGATCTCATTTGCACCCCTGGTGGTGAAATCTATTAAAATTAGGGTAGTCCCAAAAAGAAGGGATTTTTCAAATTGACTGTGTGTCGGTTATAAAAGTGCTCCCCGTCCGGTCAGCATATGAAATAACAAGTGTGTGTAAACATTTGAAGTGCTCCTCCTCTGGCCAACATATGTATTAAAGGCCTACTGAAATGAATTTTTTTTATTTAAACGGGGATAGCAGATCCATTCTATGTGTCATACTTGATCATTTCGCGATATTGCCATATTTTTGCTGAAAGGATTTAGTATAGAACAACGACGATAAAGATTGCAACTTTTGGTATCTGATAAAAAAAAAGGCTTGCACCTACCGGAAGTAGCGTGACGTAGTCAGTTGAACATATACGCAAAGTTCCCTATTGTTTACAATGATGGCCGCATGAAGTGAGAGAGATTCGGACCGAGAAAGCGACAATTTCCCCATTAATTTGAGCGAGGATGAAAGATTTGTGGATGAGTAAAGTGCAAGTGAAGGACTAGTGGGGAGTTGAAGCTATTCAGATAGGGAAGATGCTGTGAGAGCCGGGGGTGACCTGATATTCAGCTGGGAATGACTACAACAGTAAATAAACACAAGACATATATATACTCTATTAGCCACAACACAACCAGGCTTATATTTAATATGCCACAAATTAATCCTGCATAAAAACACCTGCGTGTTTGTTACGCTAGCTCCTAGCTCCTCTGCTAGCTCCTAGCTCCATAGAACACGCCAATACAATTCAAACACCTGATCAACACACACAATCACTCAGCCCAAAAGACCGTTCACCTAACCCAAGGTTCATAAAGCTTATATATTTTAAAAAAGTTACGTACATACGCAAAAAAAAGCCAAAGCTGCATACTCACAGTAGCACGTCTGCGTCTTTGTCATCCAAATCAAAGTAATCCTGGTAAGAGTCTGTGTTGTCCCAGTTCTCTACAGGCGTCTGTGTATCGAAGTCAAAAGTCCTCCTGGTTAGAGTCTCTGTTATCCGAGTTCTTCCATCTTGACTGCATCTTTCGGGAATGTAAACAAAGAAGAGCCGGCTGTGTACTGTTGTGGCTGACTACGTTCGAAAAATACGTCCATTTCGCACCGACAACTTTCTTCTTTGCTTGCTCAGCTTCCTTCTCCATAATGCAATGAACATGATTGAAACAGATTCACAAACACAGATGTCCAGAATACTGTGGAATTATGAAAAGAAAACAGAGCTTTTTCGTATTGGCTTCAATGTGGAAGGCATACCCGTGTTCCCCGGTCTACGTCACGCGCATACGTCATCCGCAGAGGCGTTTCGAACCGGAAGTTTAGCGGCAAATTTAAAATGTCACTTTATAAGTTAACCCGGCCGTATTGGCATGTGTTATAATGTTAAGATTTCATCATTGATATATAAACTATCAGACTACGTGGTCGGTAGTAGTGGGTTTCAGTAGGCCTTTAAGCGTCCATTATCCGGTTCGTCCTATAGGGATGGGTACTGAATTGGGTACTTCTTTAGGTACCGACTAAATTTTGTTGGTACGACCAGATAGTGATTTACAGAGAACTGGTGTCCCTAAATCCACCGGGCACGTGTCTGGTGACGGCGGTGAGCGGAATGCCGTTGCAGCTGGCGCAACGGGCGTCCATGACCTGACCGACGAGGAAAGGAGGAGTACGGCTGTCAGACGGGCGCCTCCACAGCAGCCTCTGCATCTTTATCATCAACATAAAGCCGAGAGACCTTGCACCACCCTCCGTCAGCAGTCGGGGTCACCCATGGCAGAATCCAGCTCTGAAACAAGGATCCCAGTGTCCCATGCGATTACTTCGGGGTCGGTGAGGCGACCCCTGGTAGATTGTTTCCAAAGGAGGAGCTGTGATATCAGCTCCGTCTTGGCACGGAAGCAGTGACCAGCAAACTGTGCACGATGTTGGCTCAGACGGGTGCTTGCTCGAGATAAGTTGCCGTATATTTGCTCCAAGAAGGGATGGGACTGCCACGACAAGCCTTGAACCCTTCGAAGCAGGTTGGTATAGCAACAGTCAAGGCGTTTGTGAAGGCGCGCATTGAGGGTTCTGGAGCCGTACATGAGGATGGCTTCGATAGTAGACTTGAAGAGGTCTAGCTTAGCCTCTGCAGCAGGCGAGCAGGCAGCTGGGCTAGAGATCTAGCAGGCTGCTGGGCCAAACTTGCCAACCCTCCCGATTTTCCCGGGAGACTCCCGAATTTCAGTGCCCCTCCCGAAAATCTCCCGGGGCAACCATTCTCCTGAATTTCTCCCGATTTTCACCCGGACAAATATTGGGGGCATGCCTTAATGACACTGCCTGTAGCGTCTTCTCTAACCTGAAACCTTCACCCCTTAACAGCCGCATGCTGTCCAGGCGTCCGCTTTTCCTCCATTTAAACAGCGTGCCGGCCCAGTCACATAACAATGTAGCGTTGGACGGGTTTATCCATGGTCTTTACTCGAAGATGTCAAGAAATGCTGACACATTGTATGAACTTTTAACTGGTTTAATGACAACGTTAACTTCAAACACATGCACACACACACACACACACACAAGTGAATGCCATGCATACTTGATCAACAGCCATACATGTCACACAGAGGGTGTCGTATAAACAACTTTAATGCTGTTACAAATATGCGCCACACTGTGAACACACACCAAACAAGAATGACAAACACATTTTGGGAGAACATCCGCACCGTAACATAACATAAACACAACAGAATAAATACCCAGAACCCCTTGCAGCACTAACTCTTTCGGGACACTACAATAACATCTACGGCTTTTGGAGCTCAGTGCACAACTGCTTACACAACAAGAAGGAGATGAAGCAGAAGAACGAAGAAGAGACATGGCGACGACGAGTAAGAAGAAGAAATACGTTTGCAAGTTCCAAAAATGATTGGGAAAAATAATTTCATTTCACCCAGGACAGCCCGAAGGGGAAGGGGTATGCTGCCTGCACCTCAACCCCCCTATCCCCCATCTCCAGAATTCGGAGGTCTCAAGGTTGGCAAGTATGTGCTGGGCTGGAGATCTAGCAGGCTGCTGGGCTGGAGGTCTAGCAGGTGGTGGTGTCGTCAGACCCACTGGTGGAGCAGTTGGCACCTGCGTCAGACCAACTGGCGGCACTGGCGATTGCGTCGGCGGCAGACCCATTGGAAGCGACACTGGAGATGCTGGCTGCGGGGTCAAAGCAGGAAGTAGCTGTGCGTACCTCGCCGCACAGCCTCCCATAGCCCCCCCTAGGGGACGAATGCCAGCCATCCCCAAAGAATCTCACAGATGAGAGTGATGGGTAGGAGTGAGCTTGAGGAGAATCAGAGGAATCCAACCATGTGGCCATAAAATGAAAAAAATTGTCAAAGAGGATGGTCCCCTCAGCAGCCCTGGCCATTATGCAGCTGGTTAGCTCCTCTAGTTCTACAGTAGTCTGAGGGACTGGAGTCACTGCGAAGTCACTTGTAGGTCGGATCATTCGGACCTTGTTCACACTGCAGGGCAATTTTGATTTTTTTGCCCATTTGCGACCTATATCAGATTTTTTTCATGTCCAATTCCGAATTTTCCATATCCGACCCAGGCCTCTTTCATATGTGGATATAAATCGGATATATATGCGATGAGTCCTCAATGTAAAAGCTCCCGCGCTGAGGTCGCATTCATTCGAGCAGAACTGCTGAGTACGGGGCGCATTGCTGCGAAGGTCGTGTCCCTGAGATGCAGGATGAATGGCAGGAAGGAGCTTGGAGGTGAGAATTCTATTTTATTTCCAAAACCACGGCAATACAACAGAGCGATTGTCACTGGGAGCGCAGGTGAAGTAGGAGTACAAAAGTTAACTTAGCATAGCCTGCAACATAAACGTAAACAGTCAAGAGACCCTGACTGAGTGGATCACGAGGCAAGGTTTTAAATAATGAGGTCTGTGGCCAAGGGCCACAAATTAACAAGCTGTGGACTGCAAATGTACCCTGGAGACACCTGATCTTAATAATAATCCCACTATGCGATGTACTTGTCATAAAAATAATAGCACAGGTTGTGTGCAGCGGTTTAGGAGAAGAACTACACCAGAGAGCGCCCTCATTTTTTCACATGACTGTAGAGCAGTTCTTCTCAAAAAGTGTGGCGGGTCCCCCGCGGGGGGTCGCGGTACAATGCCAAGGGTGGTGCATGTGACCCAGGGGAACATGCTTTATCAGTATCATGCAGTATCTTGCTTCAAAAATACCATGCTCATTGTAGCCATTAACCCTGATTTTCTCATTTTGATATAAAAAAATAAATCATCAAGTAGTTTTAGCCATTTTTGTTTTATATGTTGAACTTTTTTATATGTTGTGCTCCTAAATTAATGTTGATTAATTTGAATTAATTATTATTTATTGAGTTTATTCATTATTAATTTTCTCAGGATTTAATAGTTTTTTGTTTATTTAATTTCAGGCAAACTGATGCACTTACATTTTTTTTCTGCAACAGACTAAAAAACAATGTCAATGAACGTATTCTCTGTTGTGCAGCAGGAAGGGGATTCATTCGGCCCCATTCGTCGCAGTTTACCCGACACATGAAACGTGACAAATTGGGAGGGTGCACTATCCACTTTAGCCGCCAGACGACAATACTAGGGTTGTACGGTATATCGGTACTAGTAAAGTACCGCGATTCTAATGAATCATATTCGGTACTATACCGCCTCTAAAAAGGCATGACGGCGCATCGTCGTCACGTCGTGACATTGCTGGTTTTACGAGCAGACGAGCATGTTCGGCAGCGCACAATCACGGAGTACTTACAGGCAGACACAGTGTGTTGACAGAAAAGGGAGAACGGACGCATTTTGGTTTAAAAACTAACGATAAAAGTGAATTTATAACACTGAGACGCCCTCAGGAAGAGGTGCTTTAAGACATGGCTAGCTAGCTAACGGCTAACGTCCATCCCCCGTCGGCAGTGTTTTAGCTACTTCTAAATCACTAATCCTCGCCTCCATGGCGACAAATAAATGTGAGGTTTCTTACAAGTATCATCCCTGTAGGACGAGCAGTAGCTAAACATGCTTCACTACACACCGTAGCTCACTGGCGTCACAATGTAAACAAATGCCATGGGTGGATCTACACCTGACATCCACTGTAATGATACCAAGTACAGGAGTGTATCTAGTCGATACTACTATGATTACATCGATAAGGCGAAAATTGCAACAAGAATCATATGTTTAATGTACCATAATATTTTTTATTAAAATAAAGCCAATAATTCCATTTTTGTGGTCCCCTTTATTTTTCGAAAAGTATCAAAATACATTTTGGTACCGGTACCGGTACCAAAATATTGGTATCAGGACAACCCTAGGTAGTACAGTGTTGAGGATCTTAAAATATGTTTTGTGGCAATTCCAAGTTTGACCATAGCATCAGTTGCTATGTATAGTAGTGCTATCCATTAGCAGACTGCATTGCCAAATTATTAACTCTACCTTCCTCTTATGCAAGATCCACCCGGTAATGGGACCATATGAATCTCTTCCCTACTGTAAGTTGATCTACATTTCTTTCTTTTTTGTTTTCTTTAATGTTAATAAGGATACAATTTTATGCAGAGGTGTACTTGTAACAATTGTATAGACCAGGGGTGTCCAAAGTGCGGCCCGGGGGCCATTTGCGGCCCGCAGGTAATTTTTTAACGGCACATTCTAAAAATACGATGAAAAAGAAATAAAAAACATAAAAAGTGGTATGAAAGAGCAAACAGGTGAAATGTAACAAGAAAATGTTGCATTATTTACTCTAATAACACAAAGCTGCTATGCAGGCCGTTTCTTTCTTTAAAAAATAATAATGAATCAAAATCAATGTCATTAATAATTATTGACCTATTCAAAGCTCCATTTACTTCACATTAAATATTCCACTTTGAGATATTTTGGGGGGAAAATGTTGCCTATTTTTTGGTTGCCATTTAAAAAACATAGTTTTTTTTAAAGAAGGGCCTAACGAACAAACTAAAAACATAAACAACAATAAAACTTATAATTGACGGATAGATCTGAAGTTGATCTTGAGACTATTGTGGTAAAAATTTAAAAAAAATGTTGGATTTATTTTTTTAAACTTTACTGAGCAGGACCCTTTTGCCTTTTTAAGACTCCAATTATTACATAATCTCAAATATTCCACTTTAAAATTTTATTGGGGGAAAATATTACATATTTTGTGTTTTTTTCCATAAAAAAACACGGTTTTCCGTGACAAAAATTGCATACAACTTAAATCTTTAAAAGTGTTATATTGACAGATAGACCTAATGTTGATCTAGAGATTTAAACCTTGAATAATAATAATAATAATAATAATAATAATAATAATAATAATAATAATAATAAATAATGACACATTTGTAATATTTTTTTGGACCAAAACTTTTTGGGGTCCCCGGTATCAAGTCTGAGTGGAGGCCTAAATGTATCTTTTTTATACATATATTGTATTGGTTTTTAAAATAAAAAATATCAAAATGGCCCCCGCTTGATTTGATTTTTCCATGTGCGGCCCTTAGTGGAAAAAGTTTGGACACCCCCGGTATAGACAAATGATCCTACGATACGGAGAGTGTGTGTGTGTGCACAACTGTGGGTCGCTGGCAGAGGGTACCAAATCGGTTAGCGCAGTCTGAAAGAAGATAAAGAAAATAGATGTCTGAACACCAGTGTCACCCTCAGTTCACTGTGTGTGTGTGTGTGTGTGTGTGTGTGTGTGTGTGTGTGTGTGTGTGTGTGTGTGTGTGTGTGTGTGTGTGTGTGTGTGTGTGTGTGTGTGTGTGTGTGTGTGTGTGTGTGTGTGTGTGTGTGTGTGTGTGTGTGTGTGTGTGTGTGTGTGTGTGTGTTCTGGCAATGCCTACTTAATGGGGACATCGCTCTGTTTACACAGTCACCTTTAGGGGACCTCTGACGGTATGGGGACAAAAAAACAGGTCCCCCAAAGGGAAACCTTTTTAAATGATAGTCAGATCCATTCTGAAGATGCCTAAGTGATGTTTAAGCTCTGGCCCAAAAAACATGTTTACTGGTTAGTTTGAGTGTGAGACATTTGCACAGCAGCCCATATTGCATCCGTACAAGTTTGTGTGAATTATGCAAAATTATTTACATTTGGTCCCCATGAACCATATTAACTCTTTTTCCCCGGGGTCCCCAGTAAGAATGATCAGCACATTACTTCATCAATCCAGAGATTTAAAGACGGGTATGAGCTAACTGGGCAGTGGCCATTTTACCTCTTTTTTTTTTATGCCTCCACAACCTGTAGAAAGGGTGGTCCCCACAAGTGATGATCAAAAACTTGGTCCCCATTCCAAATGATAACCAGTATGTGTGTGTGTGTGTGTGTGTGTGTGTGTGTGTGTGTGTGTGTGTGTGTGTGTGTGTGTGTGTGTGTGTGTGTGTGTGTGTGTGTGTGTGTGTGTGTGTGTGTGTTTCTACCCTTCTTGAGACACCGACAAGGAAAAGTACCTTCCATATGAGGACCGGTGAACAAGTGAGTTCAAACCCCGGCCGAGTCATACCAAAGACTATAAAAATGGGACCCATTACCTCCCTGCTTGGCACTCAGCATCAAAGGTTGGAATTGGGGGTTAAATCACTATGAATGATTCCCGGGCGCGGCCACCGCTGCTGCCCGCTGCTCCCCTCACGTCCCAGGGGTGATCAAGGGTGATGGGTCAAATGCAGAGAATAATTTTGCCACACCCAGTGTGTGTGTGACATTCATTGGTACTCTAACTTTTACTTTAAGTGATGACATAAATCATGGTCCCAATACGGAAAACCATTGCATCTAATACAGAATGTCTCATTTGCACCCCTAGTGGTGAAATCTATCAAAATTAGGGTGGTCCCAAAAAGGAAGGATTTTTCAAATTGACTTTGTGTTGGTTTTAAAAGTGCTCCCCCTCTGGTCAACATATGAAATAACAAGTGTGTGTAAAAATGTGAAGTGCTCCCCCCTCTGGCCAACATACATAATAACAAGTGTGTGAAAGAAATTGAAATGCGCCCCCTTTGGCCAAAATGAATTTTAAAAAATAAAATAAAAATGTATATGGAGACATACTGTAATAACTATAAATAATGAAGAATAAAAACTGATTACAAACAAAAAGTTCCCCCACAAAAAATTTTACTAAAAGCAGTCTTTTTCTCACAGTGTCGACTTTTTTCTTACAAAATTGGGAACAATTTCTCATATTCTTTCTGTAATATTGCAATATTTTCTCGTAAAATTATTACTTTTTTATGTAACATTGTTACTTTTTAATGCAAAAAGGTGACATTTGTCATATAAAATGCTGACTTTTATCACGTTATTGCCAATTTTTTTGTTGTTTTTGTAAAATAGTGACATTTTTAGGAGTAAAATTATGACTTTTGTCATAATTTGTCGTAATTTTTGTCAAAATTATGACTTTTGTCATAATTTTGCCGAATAAAACTCCGATGAGTATTATTATTTTGCCAACATTTTTAAGTTTTCTTAAAAAATTGTGACTTTTGTCGAGTAAAATTACGACTCTTTTCATAAAATTGCCAACATTTTAAGCTTTTCTTGTAAAATTGCGACTTTTATCAAAGTATTGCACAAATTCCAAGTTTTTCTTGTGAAATTGTGACCTTTTTCTTGTGAAATTCCAACTCATTTTTCACAACAAACTTTTTTATACACGCATAGTTTATATATATTATCAATGTTGTAAATACATACCTTTATATATCTAGAAAGGGTGGTCCTAAAGAGGTAGGAATTTTTCAGTGGCCTCAAGAAGGTAACAAATACAAGTGTGTGTGTGTGTGTGTGTGTGTGTATTATTGTGCTTGTGTGTGTGTGTGTGTGTGTGTGTGTGTGTGTGTGTGTGTGTGTGTGTGTGTGTGTGTGTGTGTGTGTGTGTGTATTATTGTGCTTGTGTGTGTGTGTCACAGGCTTTCCACTAATTGACCAATTTAAATGATGGCCTAAACCTCTAACCCTGCACATTTCGTCACCTTGAACCACACACGTCCTCTTTTTCACCGAGTTTATGTGCCACATTTGTCATTCACTCAAGGCTTCACCACAGAACAATTCAAAGAGTAAAGAGGTGAGACGAAGGAAGACATAAAAAGGTCAAAGTAAATCAGCGGCGATGACTGGCGTCAGCGCTGCAACATGTTCTTTGTGTAAAGACAATGTGCTCCATTGTTTCACTGTTCATGGTGAAGGGGAAAAAACACAACAGGCTACCATTAGTATCATGATTGCATCCTTTGTGTGCAGCAAAGCCGTAAGTCGCGTCACAGATTTGTCATGGAATTGTCGCAAAGAGCTGTCACTTTGCAGAGGCACCGCCCAATTTAACATCAGAAATGACAATGTAAGTGTTGATGATGACTATTATTACATGTCTCAATTGGACTTAATAAACAGATGTTCAGGCATAGTAGAGAAGAGTCTCCCTCTACTGTTCATTGCCGTGACGTGCGCTTGTTCATCCTGTGCATGTCTCATTTCATCCCATGAGTAATTGGTATAATTTTAACACACCTGAGCTATGTTGTACTTGCAGCTTAGCTTTGATAATAGGATTTTTAAAATGTTTACAACCTTTGTTTTTTAGTCAGGAATGTAATAAAAATAATAACCATTGCACTGCGTTTAGTCTAAAGATGTCCGATAATGGCTTTTTTGCCAATATCCGATATTCCGATATTGTCCAACTCTTAATTACAGATTCCGATATCAACCGATACCGATATATACAGTCGTGGAATTAACACATTAATTATGCCTAATTTTGTTGTGATGCCCAGCTGGATGCATTAAACAATGTAACTACCATGAATTGATTAACGTGGACCCCGACTTAAACAAGTTGAAAAACTTATTTGGGTGTTATATTGATCATGTTACCATGATCAATTGTACGGAATATGTACTGTACTGTGCAATCTACTAATACAAATTTCAATCAATCAATCAAAAACAAGGTGTAGTACCATTTTTGATTCATTAGTACCGCGATACTATACTAGTACCGGTACGCCGTACAACCCTAGTCAGAGGTATAAGAGAACTCTGCTGTTTTAAAAGGACCTTCTGCAAAAAAGCTAGTCAAATATTATCTCTATGGGAGCCATTTTTAGGAATCTGCTGCAAAAAGTTAGGTCTCTCACAAGTTTTTTGTAGTGAACCGGCCGGCCACCGGTTGAATAAGTCAAATGATGAAAAAGAGAGGACCTAAAATGGAACCTTGAGGAACACGACTACTATAACTAACGTTGAACAAATTACTATGCAGCAACACATTAGTTACATAATTCCCGTTACAAAAAATAATTTTAACTGTCAAAAAGGAGAGGACATAAAGGGGTGCCTAGGTTATGTAAATCACAAGTCGGGACTCGAGTGTTCTATGTTTGAGAGCAAGGTTAAAATGTCAATGCAAGGATGTGCCAATGTGGTTACAGTGGTTCAAGTTCATCAATACAACAGCAGCACTCAGGGCTGCTATGGTGTCATTCTTTGGCCCCCATGGCTCCCACTTAATTTGACCTGCTGAATGCAGTATCTTACAAAAATGAATACATCTCTCACTTTTCAACAGCTATGCTATCAAATATTCCCAACGGACAATACTATAGGAATCAAACTTGGACCAAACTTAAGAGTAGCCAGTGTTAAACTAAATAAGCAGGTAGATTTTCTATCCTCAAAATAGTTAAATAGCTAAAAACACAAATGAGTTCACCTGACAGTGAAGAGATCCAAAGTGTGCATGTTTAGTGCCTTAATCATCTTGGACATGGAGTTCACAAGAGCTGCACACAGTGTGTTGATTTATTTTCATTGGAAAGTAAGTATATAGCAGTGTTTCCCCCAGAAAATGTGTTAGTTAAGGTGGTGTATCTCCAGGGGGAGGGAGGGAGTGGGTGGGTGTAAAGAACAGCGTAACTCGGCCTGTCGCCATCAAGTCTCCATCTCATCGCTGCCACCACAGCCTGGGGGGCAATAGACTACAGACTGTGGTGAAGTAGGCCAGCTTCGTCGCGTGAGGAAGCCTACAATTTTTGGTTGTGTTTTCCGCTCCATATGCTGAATGCCGATATACTATATATATATCTCAATATTTTTTCCGTAAAGTAAAAACAATACACAAAACAGTCCTAGTTACCTGAGATACTAAGTATGTCATTATTATGACTTAGTAAGTCAATATTTTGTCAAAATAATGACCTACTAAGTCAAAATAATGACTTAATAAGTCAAATTAATGACTTACTGTATGTAAGCGTTTGAAAAAAAGAGTTAAAAGTGGGGCCACATGCTGACATATGCTCAACTCATCATGCTTAATTTATTACAGCATTTGGGAAGCCTGTAGTTGATTTGTATTATGTAAATGTTATATTTTTATCAACCTGTGATAGCAGGGACCCTGCCGTTCAAAACTAGGCTGCTACATTACTAACGATTAATGTAACTATAGCTGAAAAAATAGTACAATAACAATAGGAGAGACTATTCATCCCTGAACACCATGGAGTTCATGTAGGCTTTATGATGCAGTTACATTATTATATCAACTATCAGAGACAGCTTCAGGAAACTCTTCATTTAACATAATGTCCTTTTTGCTGCTTCAACACAGCTCAATCAACACAGAAAAAGGTAAAGTGAAATAACTTAGTTGTTAACTGTAGGTCAATAATGCTTGTCTTTCTCTCAGACAGACAGGGCTTTGCTGTCTGTAACACACACGCACACACACACACGCACTCACGCACACACACACACACACACACACACACCGCACAGTGAGCTAATGTTACGCTAAACGCTAATTAGCCTTCACCTCAAGGACTGCGAGGGAGCTGAGCTGCCGCTTATGTTTCTAGAACGTTAACGGGCTCACAGTGATGTTACTAGTAGTTGACTGGGAGGTGTTTATTATCATTTGGGGAGAGTCCGCTGCCTTATGCTCACCTGCAAAACACCTATCTGCTCACCCACACCTGCCTGCCTCTGTCGTGAGCACTGACTCCATGCGCTCTGAATACGCACTGCTGATTGGCTGTTACATGCGCTCTGAATACGCACTGCTGTTTGGCTGTTACATGCGCTCTGAATACGCACTGCTGATTGGCTGTTAGCGCTCTGCGTGTAACCAATCAGATGGTTCTGTGGGTGGGACAATGCTGGGTGCTGCAGAGACGTACTGACAGAGGCAGAGACAGAACTAAGCGGAGCAGCTTGTTAAGACTTTAGTTTAGGCGGTAGCTCTTTGTTGTTAAGGCGGCTGCCTTAACAACAAAGCGCTGCGGGGAAACCCTGTATAATGCTGCACAAGCTGTACACTAAGAATGGGTACCTTTTGTGCATTCAAATGTGCTAATAAATGTTTATTGTGATTTTCTTTTTTTTAATTTATTAAACATTTAACACAGAGCCGTGCTGTGCTGTCCTGTAGCTATTTTGTTTTCTTACACTTCTGTGTCCCATTTGCAAATACTGTACTGTACTGTACAGCATTATATACAGTAGTAGACTCTGTATGCAGTAGCAATGTTCCAAGACGTTTGATGGCAGCAGTGTGTGTTGCCTTGGCCAGGAAGTAGTCTTTGCCATTAAGTTGAATGTGTCAAGTCTTTTGTTTTGTGGAGCCCTACAAAGTGTTTAAAAAAGTGTTGTACTTATTACACACCTGCTGTTTGATTGTAATGTGCATCTTAATTGTAGTTTTCTTTACCAAATTTGAAGGCGTTGAAATGGTCATGTAAAATCCCAATGCTAATCTTTAGCATGTCTAGGGAAAACCTAATGTAAATTGGCATCGAGCAAGTGCATATTTTAAAAGTGTAGCCTTATCATACTGTACTTTTGAGAGCCCTCTTCTTGCTTTGATGGCATGGAAAATTTTAACATTACTCAGAAGCAGTCCGCTTGACTGCTTGTTTCGCAGCCGAGTGCTTGAGCCGATGCCAAGTCTCAATTCCACTGTTGATTGCTATTCTGAATGCTGCTTGGTTTTGAAATTGGAATTGTTTTATTATGGTATTATTGTGTATTATTTTGTTGGACTGATTAATTCAAAAAATAATAATAATAAATAAAAATAAATAAAAAATGAATAAATCACGCATCTCACATGGAGAGAAGAAGTCTGAGTAGGTGTTCCGACAAGTTGGTACTCTTTGACAGCCATTTAGGACCCAAAAATGGCATGAACAACACGAAAAGTAGCTTGGTGTAGTGTACATTTTCCCAAAAAATTTATAAATTAATAAAAAATAAGATGCCAAGTCTGCAACTATAAGTGACGTCACTGAAGGTATCGAAATATGACACCATTCTGGATCAGTACCCAGTACACAGCGAGTACAATTTTAATTTCTAGTATAAGATATACTGTAATAAAAATTGAATGTGAGGCGTGTACTTATTTATGTGAGATGTAGATAGACAAAAATATGTTAAATGTATTGGCAAGAAGTAAAAAAAAAACAAAAAACACTTTTGATCAATTAATCACAGAGCGTAACTTTTTAAGTACAGTTTCTCACTGAATTTCTCATGAGAACACAGGCCGGTTCGCGGGCGACGTCGCCGTTTTACCTTGAAAGACGCTGTTGTCCGTCAGAAAGTGGCGGCGGTACTGCGGCTGCCCCTTCCTGTTCCCCACCCTGGCGCTCATGATGCAGAGGAGGAAGCGGAACAACTGGGGCGACCTCTGAAAAAGAGTGAATACACGTTAATGTGTGGCAAGTAACACATATTTGACTTACATTGACAAACTTATGTAGAAAAACCCGGCTCTCCAAGTACCACCATAATGACCAACATCAAAATGCAGTAGCGTAGTAGGCCTAAGTAATAATTTTTAAAAAAAGGTATAGGTTTTATTTAGAGTAGCACTAAGTGTACAAAAGACTGTCTCTATAACGCTTGTTTTCTTCCTGTCATTGGGTTGCTTGAGCATACTTGCCAACCTTGAGACCTCCGAATTCGGGAGATTGGGGGGGTGGGAGGTGGGCGGGGTCTTGGGGGGGGCGGTGCCAGGGGGCGGGGTTAAGGGGGAGGAGTATATTTATAGCTAGAATTCACTGAAATTAAAGTATTTCTTATTTATATATATATATATATATATATATATATATATATATATATACACAGGTATATATATATATATATATATATATATATATATATATACATCCATTTTCTTATTCCCTTCGGGGTCGCTGGAGCCTATGTCAGCTACAATCGGGCGGAAGGCGGTGTACACCCTGGACAAGTCGCCACGCCATCTCATCGCAGGGCCAACAAAGATAGACAGACAACATTCACATTCACACACTAGGGATATATATATATATATATATATGTATATATATATATATATATATATATATATATATATATACACATATATATATACACATATATATATATATATATATATATATATATACACATATATATATACACATATATATATATATATATATATATATATATATATATATATATATATATATATATATATATATATATATATATATATATATATATATATAGTACAGTGAACAGTAATGAAAACACAGTTGTTCTACTAACTGTACTGTACTTGCTGCTTACTTTTAAAAAAAAATAACACTTACCTTTCACTATTTGAGTAGCTTTTGTTCTGCCATTTGAGTACTGGCATAAACCCAGGAATGTAAGCTCATACGACTTCTTTGTTTGTCTTGTCTTTATTGCACAAGATGTAATTCAACCACACAACAGCTCCAATGTATGTCTATCCCTTTTCCCGGCAAAACTCGAACACCCACTTCCTATTAAAAACGTCACTTCCCTATCTCTCCCGGAAGTCCCGCCCCCCAGTCACAGTCATTGGCTAACACCCCGTAGCCAGCCGCTACAGTATTAACGTGCCGGCTGGACTAAACACACGCTGAGAAATAGCTCTGTGCCTGCCTACTTTATGGGTTATAGATAAACCTATGGATAACAGGGACATATATAATAGTCTCCTTTTCAGGTGAGAGACGACGCTAAAGGCAGTGCCTTTAAGGCACGCCACCAAGATAGTTGTCCGGCTGGAAATCGGGAGATTTTCGGTAGAATGGTTGTCCCGGGAGACTTTCGGGAGAGGCACTGAAATTCGGGAGTCTCCCGGAAAATTCGGGATGATTGGCAAGTATGTGCTTGAGTGTAGTTCACTTTTACGACACTGGAGGGGGCCTTGAACGCATCATTGCATCAGCAAGCCCTGAAAGTTACTGGACTTCAATGACAATTGTTTAATTGGCAGTGTGAGGCAATACAAAGTTACTTTCTATACACTTTAATTTCACTTGCTATGTGCTTAAAACTGTATTGCAACTCCTCATTTTGTCCGTTTTATTGTACTATAATGGCTGTTTGGCATCAAGTCCACGAGCTAACTGCGAGCTGAATATCATGTTTGTAGCATTGGACATGTTTGTTAGCCCCAATTTAGAATTATTGTAGTGATGCTATTTACATTCTATTAATCATTACATTACATAGGGCTGGGATCTTCAAATTCTGTGCATTTATGTACATGTGTATACACCGCTGAGTGATGTCTATTTCAACAGCCCTATTGCAGGATTGTACTTATATTTCATTGCATTGTGGTCACTTTAGTTGATTTATTATGATTATACACTATATTGCCAAAAGTATTTGGCCACCTGCCTTGACTCACATATGAACTTGAAGTGCCATCCCTTTCCTAACTCATAGGGTTCAATATGATGTCGGTCCACCTTTTGCAGCTATTACAGCTTCAACTCTTCTAGGAAGGCTGTCCACAAGGTTGCGGAGTGTGTTTATAGGAATTTTCTACCATTCTTCCAAAAAGCGCATTGGTGAGGTCACACACTGATGTTAGTCGAGAAAGCCTGGCTTTCAGTCTCTGTTCAAATTCATCCCAACGGTGTTCTATCAGGTTCAGGTCAGGACTCTGTGCAGGCCAGTCAAGTTCATCCACACCAGACTCTGTCATCCATGTCTTTATGGACCTTGCTTTGTGCAGTGGTGCACAGTCATGTTGGAAGAGGAAAGGGCCCGCTCCAAACTGTTCCCACAAGGTTGGGAGCATGGAATTGTCCAAAATGTTTTGGTATCCTGGAACATTCAAAGTTCCTTTCACTGGAACTAAGGGGCCAAGCCCAACTCCTGAAAAACAACCCCACACCATAATTCCTCCGCTGACCCCTCTCTGTCAGTTTACGTGGCAGAGTTTGGAGTGTTGTCTTTAGCTTGCTTTCCATTTTTATGTACTCACTGTCCACTGTGTCCAGGTACGTGAAAATGTTTTCCGTGCCATTTGCTGTTTGACGCCGGTATCATGCTAATTAGCTGCCTGAAAGCGGGTGACTCCACTGTAGAAATAGCCTGCATGTCTTCTAGCACATACGCTGCAATGGCTCTATCAATGTTGTCCTGGCTAGCAGTCCCTCCGTTAAAATCCAGCCGCTGTTGCTTAGGTGGAGGTGGAGGTGAAGTGTGTCTCTCTTTACTAGCTTCGTCGAAGCATGTTGCTTTTTTAGGTGTTTCAGCAGATTTGAATTGCTGTTTTGGGCAGTAGATAGGATCTTTGATCCAAGACAGAACCTATATTTAACTAAAATGTTCTTTTCTTTGTGCTCGACAAAAGAAAAGTAGTGAGAATATCTCCATGTTAAGAAACTTGACTGTGGCTCCGCAGTGATGTCTTGTTAGTAAACACAGACATCATAGTCGATTTCCTCAATAATTGGTCAAAAGGCACTCATGTGACTACAGGGCGCCATGACTGCTAATAACTTTAAGCTGTGTTTGCGGCGATTCCTCGTTAGAGTATCGTGTAAAAATTTCCTGTTTTTCAGCTTCACCCGCAGAAATTATGGAAAGCTTTTACATCACTTTCCCCACAACCCAGAAAGAAGACAAGTATGGGAAGTGAAGGTTCGCCGTCAAAACCGGAGAGCCAGCGATTACAGCGTCTTGTGGGAGGTAAACACACGACACAATGTCTGTTTTGTTCAGGAGAGAACACACACAAGCTAATACAAATAATAAAGGAATAAATCAACAAATTAAAGAGATGGTTTGACAAAAAATGACTATATTTGAATCTCAGTAAAACTACAATAATGCAATTCGGTAACAGTAGGAGAGAAAGTCAAACTCAAATACAAATAGACGGACATTTAATGAGTATAAAAAAACACATTTTGGGTGAAATAATAGATGACAAAATGAACTGATGTGGCAAGAAATACGTCAATAATTAGGGATGTCCGATAATATCGGACTGCCGATATTATTGGCCGATATATGCTTTAAAATGTAATATCGTAAAGTATCGGTTTCAAAATTATCGGTATCTGTTTCAAAAAGTAAAATGTATTCCTTTTTAAAACGCCGCTGTGTACACGGACGTAGGGAGAGGTACAGAGCGCCAATAAACCTTAAAGGCACTGCCTTTGCATGCCGGCCCAGTCACATAATATCTACGGCTTTTCACACACACAAGTGAATGCAAAGCATACTTGGTCAACAGCCATACAGTTCACACTGAGGGAGGCCATATAAACAATTTTAACACTGTTACAAATATGCGCCACACTGTGAACCCACACCAAACAAGAATGACAAACACATTTGGGAGAGCATCCGCACCGTAACACAACATAAACACAACAGAACAAATACCCAGAACCCCTTGCAGCACTAACTCTTCCAGGACGCTACAATATACACCCCCCGCTAACATAACATGTAATGGTGGTTCTTTGGTCAAAATGTTGCATAGATTATGTTTTACAGATCATCTTCAAGTCGCTTTCTGACAGTCGTTTCAGGCTGCGCCGTTTTGTCCGTCATCTTTGTTGTAGCGGTGTAGCGCGCAAGGACGGGAGTGGAAGAATTTCAGACTTTACTTCAATCATTAACGGAGCAGCATCTCCTCATCCGTGGTTCACTAGTGCAAAAACAAGGCCGGAAATGTGTCCTGTGAAAAACCGAACGGAACTCTGTAAAAACTAAAGTTCCTTGGGTGAATAATGTAAACTCACTACACCGGTATGTTTTAGCGCTTTCATGGCGAGTTTACTGACAGATATGAGTAAGAACTTTACACTACTTTATATTAGAAATGGCAACAACGGAGGATGAATAACAAGAAGATAGTGAAAAAGAAGAAGCTTATCGACTACGGTGCCGCACGGACTACAAAGGCGGAGGCGCGCAAATTTTCAGGACTTATGCAGATCCCAAATACACATCAACAGGTACCAGAAGGTAAAAAAAGTTGCTTTTGCATAATATTGCGAAACAAAACACCAGATAATGTCTTACCTTATACACACACCATAATAATAATAGTATGTTGAAGCACAGTACAATCCATCAAGCGGTGCGGCTTCATAGCTTACCAAAGTCGTACTAAAACATTTTGATCGATTTTTGAGCACCGTGTGTAATGCTCTATATTTTCAATGGAACATATACAATGTTGGCGTTTACTTGAGTCATATTGCAGTCTACACGTATCTCTTATGTGTGACTGCCATCATATTGCAGTCTACACATATCTCTTATGTGTGACTGCCATCTACTGGTCACACTTGTCATTTCACCATGTACCAAATAAATTAGCTTCGAGGTCGGTAAGCACAACCTAAAGTATTCTGTACATTAGGCGCACCGGGTTATAAGGCGCACTGTCGAGTTTTGAGAAAATGAAAGGATTTTAAGTGCGCCTTATAGTCCGAAAAATACGGTACTCACACAAAAGTCACAATTTCTCTGTGATTGTTGGTCCAAGGACAATGAAGATCTTGGAAATATGAGGTTAATAAGTAATTTTTTGGGCTGTTCTGTGTATTTTTTTACGTTTATTGCGCTGTCAGGTGCGTGTTAGAGTACCTGCTGGTCCCGAAACACTACAGGAATGTAGCGGTAGAGTGCGTCAAATATGGCCGCAAAATTATACTTTCACGAAATAAAAGCATGTTTTATTGTAAGTTTATGACCACTCTAGAACAGGCCAAAAGTTTGGACACATTTTCTCATTCAATGGTTTTTTTTTTATTTTCATGACTATTTACATAGTAGATTGTCACTGAAGGCATCAGAACTATGAATGAACACATGTGGAGTTATGTACTTAACAAAAAAGGTGAAATAACTGAACAAATGTTTTATATTCTAGTTTCTTCAAAATAGCCACCCTTTGCTCTGAGTACTGCTTTGCACACTCTTGGCATTCTTTCGATGAGCTTCAAGAGGTAGTCACCTGAAACGGTTTGATGCTTTTAGTGACAATCTACAATGTAAATAGTCAGGTAAATAAAGAAAACACATTGAAATGAGATGATGTATCCAAACTTTTGGCCTGTAGTACTGTATATATACAGTTGTGGTCAAAAGTTGACATACACTTGTAAAGAACATAATGTCATGGCTGTCTTGGGTTTCCAATATTTTCTACAACTCTTATTTATTTTATTATTGGAGCACATACTTGTTGGTCACAAAAAAACATTCATGAAGTTTGGTTCTTTTATGAATTTATTATGGGTCTACTGAAAATGTGACAATCTGTTGGGTCAAAAGTATACATACAGCAATGTTAATATTTGGTTACATGTCCCTTGGCAAGTTTCACTGCAATAAGGTGCTTTTGGTAGCCATCCACAAGCTTCTGGTTGAATTTTGGACCACTCCTTTTGACAAAATTGGTGAAGTTCAGCTAAATTTGTTTGGTTTTCTGACATGGACTTGTTTCTTCAGCATTGTCCACACGTTTAAGTCAGGACTTTGGGAAGGCCATTCTAAAACCTTAATTCTAGCCTGATTTAGCCATTCCTTTACCACTTTTGACGTGTGTTTGGGGTCATTGTCCTGTTGGAACACCCAACTGCGCCCAAGACTGTCATGATCCGTGGTCCGGATCATGTTTTGTTTAGTTATGTTCTGTTAGTTTTGGACTCCCTGAGTTCCTGTTTTGTGCACTTCGGGGGTTTGTTTTGGTTACCATGGGTACTCAGTGTTTCCCATAAACTGCCAAGATACCTGTGGCGGTTGGGGTGTGGCTAGGGGCGTGGTCACCATGACATCATCGAGTAATTTGCATAATTTACTACAATGATATGATTTTCTCTAAAAAGGCTAAAAAAATTTATACTTACTAATTAATAATAACAGTTTTGTTTTAAACGTCCGTCCATCCATCCATCCATCCATTTTACAATATAATTACAACACTTTATGTACATATTTATATACAGATTTGAACAATAAGTTATTCACTGAAATATATTTATTAATTGTGGTTCTTACTAAAAAATATATCTTATAAAATATAAAAGCTAAAATGTCTCTTAAAGCTCTGCCCCTTTAGTTAGTGCATACTAAATCATTTAACTTTAGCCTACTACTACAACCATATTATTTACCAGCAACATAAAGTGACACAGAGGCAGAGGTGTCCTGCCACAGTCAGTAACAAATAAACAGAAAACAGTAGTGGTCAAATACAAATAAGGCAACAATAGAAGTATCCTACACTTCTCTTTTGTAAAGTAAATCTGAACAGCCTATATGGGCATCTACATCAACTATATGATTTGCCTAAAAAGCTGGACAGGACCAAAAAAAAAAAAAAAAAATTATTTTTTTATTTTTATTTATTTGTGGCGGACGTAATTCTTTCGTGGCGGGCCGCCACAAATAAATGAAAGTGTGGGAAAAAACTGGTACTAATTGGTTTCACCTGCCTCTGATTAGTGTTCGGCACGTTCACCTGCTGTTGAGCACTAATCAGAGAGCTATTTATTCACGTTGCTCACCACACTCAGTTTGGTTTCATTGTTTGCGGTTTGCAACAAGTGACATTGGTTTATTTCTGTTCTCGATTCCCGATTCCTGTCCTAAGTTGTTGCCTAACATTCCCGTGTGAGCTTCACGCTTTTCTTTTGTTTGTTTCCTGTCTTTTGGTATTGTGTACGATTTATAGATTAAATCATGTTCCTACCTTCACACCTTCGTCCAGAGTTGTCCGTTCTGCATTCTCGGGAGAACGACCCCGCAGTGAGCTGCGACCCCCCTCGTGACAAAGACCCAACCTCCGGGCTGATGATTTTAGGTTGTCCTGAAGAATTTGGAGGTAATCCTCCTCTTTCATTGTCCCATTTACTCTTTGTAAAGCACCAGTTCCATTGGCAGCAAAACAGGCCCAGAGCATAATACTACCACCACCATACTTGATGGTAGGGATGGTGCTCCTGGCATTACAGGCCTCACCTTTTCTCCTGCAAACATATTGCTGGGTATTGTGAACAAACAGCTCATTGTTTGTTTCATGTGACATTACATGGACAAAGATAAGACCTTGTGGAGGAAAGTTCTGTGGTCAGACCACGACTGTAGACGTATTATTTTGGTTTATTTCGGCAGAAAAACTAGCAATTACATGCATCCGGGCACACGTTCTTGGTAGCAGTCAATGCGCCTGTTTAGTTGGCCATACTCTCTTTATACACGACTCTGACTGTAGTGACACACCTACCACAGTTTGACAATCTCAAATCTAGTGATTGTAAATGACAGAGGCAACATGGCGTCGAGTGTGCAAAATATCTTGGATCTGCACATTTCACTCTCAGCCACATTTTTCTTATTTATGTGATCTCTCAGGTTGCTCCTGATTTTCCGCCACTGTATTCGCTTTCCCTCCTCATCCCCCGTAAGAATATCACTTGCCCACCTGTTGCCTGTCTGTGCGACTGTGATGTACTGCTTCCGGCTACACACACAAACACACACACACACACATAGGTCTCAAAAGACGTGTAGTCATGGTTGATTTACCAACGTCTGGAGCCTGCTGGACTGGAATGTCTGCTCTGAAAGGTCAGAGGTTGGCTTTGACCACTCAACAACCTCAGCAGGAACCTGTAAGGAGTGCATTGTGTGTGCATGTGTGTGTACAGAATATTTGTAGCTATAAAGCAGTGGTCCCCAACCACCAGTCAGGGGTCCGATACCGGTCCGTGACGCATTTGCTACCGGGCCGCACAGAAACATTAATTATGGGCCTGCTGCAAGGCAAGCAGCCCATATTATTATTCCTCATATTCAACTTTTATTATTATAATTCCTCACGTTTCTCTTACGATTAATACGACGAACCGGTCAACAAACGCCCACATATGTTATGACGTTATAAAGTAAAACCGTCAATAAAAGTGGGTAATCTCTCACCCCACCATAGGCGCCGATCTACATTTCTGCCAGTGGGTGCTCGGTGTGTGTGTATTAGTGTTGTCCCGATACCAATATTTTGGTACCGGTACCAGTACTTTTGGTACTTTTCTAAATAAAGGGGACCACAAAAAATTTCATTATTGGCTTTATTTTAACAAAATAATCTTACAGTACATTTAAAATATGTTTCTTATTGCAATTTTGTCTTTAAATAAAATAGTGAACTTACTAGACAACTTTTCTTTTAGTAGTAAGTAAACAAACCAAGGCTCCTAATTTAGCTGCTGACGTATACAGTAACATATTGTGTCATTTATCATTCTATTATTTTGTCAAAATTATTGAGGACAAACTGTAAAAATGAATTATTAATCGACTTGTTCATTTACTGTTAATATCTGGTTATTTTCTGTTTCAACATGTTCTATCTACACTTCTGTTAAAATGTAATAATCACTTATTCTTCTGTTGTTTGATACTTTACATTAGTTTTGGATGATACCACAATTTGGGTATCAATACGATACCAAGTAGTTAGAGGATCATACATTGGTCATATTCAAAGTCCTCATGTGTCATGGACATATTTCCTGAGTTTATAAACATAAATGCACTTAAATGTAGAATATATTTATATTATTCATATATTATATATTATATACCTGTATATAATATATTATATATATAATATTATTTATTATTATTATTGTCTATTGTTATAATATATTATATTATTTATTATTATTATTGTCTATTGTGAGCGAACTGTGGTGCTGAATTTCCCCCAGGGATCAATAAAGTACTTTCTATTCTATTCTCTAATATTTTATTTTTTTTAAAGGAAAGAAGATTGTGTGATGTTAAAAAATATCGATGGAATCATGGTAGTATCGACTAGATACGCTATTGTACGTGGTATCATTACAGTGAATGTTAGCTGTAGATCCACCCATGGCGTTTGTTTATATTGTCGCGTCCCGGAAGAGTTGGTGCTGCAGGGAATTCTGGGGATTTGTTCTGTAGTGTTTATGTTGTGTTGCTGTGCAAATATTCTTCCAAAATGTGTTTGTCGTTGTGGTTTAGTGTGGTTTCACTATATGGCACATATTTATGACCGTGCTGGCATTGTTCATACTGCCACCCTTGACATGTATGGCTGTTGACTAAGTCTGATCTTCATTCGCTCACGTGCAGTGTGTTCAAAGTCAAGATGATTGTGTCATTAGTTCATTGTCGGGCACAATGACATTTTGATTAGGCTTTGTTAATTAGCGGGGATGGCGTGGCGAGGTTGGGAGAGTGGCCGTGCCAGCAACCTGAGGGTTCCTTGTTCAATCCCCACCTTCTACCAACCACATCACGTCTGTTGTGCCCTTGAGCAAGACACTTCACCCTTGCTCCTGATGGGTCGTGGTTAGGGCCTTGCATGGCAGCTTCCGCCATCAGTGGGTGAATGTGGAAATAGTGTCAAAGCGCTTTGACTACCTTGAGGGTAGAAAAGCGCTATACAAGTATAACCCATTTACCATTTAATTATAGACTTTATGATTTGTGACTTTTGAAACAGACCAAACTGGCCTCAAAATTAACAACAAGATTGATTTTTCAAAAATTATTTTAAAGTTTGAAAGTTGCCATCAATCCCACGTGGGTGCTCGGCGTTGTGCGGGATCGGCGCCTATGCACCCCACTATAAACTTATCTTTCATTATCACTAATTGTGTGCCAACAAAATATTCACCAAATATTCATTAAGCGATTATTTCTTTCATGTTGGCTTTAATAAAGTCGTCTCGTCGAGAGACAAGCAGACGCAAATGACAGGGAGTGTTTGTTTTTTTGCGCTTTTTTTCTCATGGCGCCTACGGGCTTCTACACTAACAGCTTCATGATATGACAGGATGTCGATGGAGTAAGAATCAGTGGGCGTTGCAGCGTGACATATTAATATTGTGCCAACGCAGATAAGCTCGGAGGCAAATCAGTTGAAAATTGTAAGCGGTAGAGGGCTGACCTTTGAACCCAACCAAAAAAATCAAATTCGAAAGGCTGTCTTGGCCACTTGGGAACCGCTATCAAAATCAATAGTTTTCCTGCCTTGACTTTGCACAACGAGCACTAAAGGTGTTGTAAATATGTGACCGCTACCACACACCAATCAACCAAAACCAAAATCAATAGTGTACCTGCTTTCATACAAAGAGATAGATGGATACAAAACCCAAAACCAGTGAAGTTGGCACGTTGTGTAAATCGTAAATAAAAACAGAATACAATGATTTGAAAATAGGTGACATCATACGCAAATACGGTGTTAGCTTTCACTGTTATGCTGATGACACCCAACTGTACATGCCCCTAAAGCTGACCAACACGCCGGATTGTAGTCAGCTGGAGGCGTGTCTTAATGAAATTAAACAATGGATGTCCGCTAACTTTTTGCAACTCAACGCTAAGAAAACGGAAATGCTGATTATCGGTCCTGCTCAACACCGACATCTATTTAAAAATACCACCTTAACATTTGACAACCAAACAATTAAACAAGGTGACTCGGTAAAAAATCTGGGTATTATCTTCGACCCAACTCTCTCGTTTGAGTCGCACATTAAAAGTGTTACTAAAACGGCCTTCTTTCATCTCCGTAATATCGCTAAAATTCGTCCCATTTTGTCCACAAGCGATGCTGAGATCATTATCCATGCGTTCGTTACGTCTCGTCTCGATTACTGTAACGTTTTATTTTCAGGCCTCCCTATGTCTAGCATTAAAAGATTACAGATGGTACAAAATGCGGCTGCTAGACTTTTGACAAAAACAAGAAAGTTTGATCATATTACGCCTATACTGGCTCACCTGCACTGGCTTCCTGTGCACCTAAGATGCGACTTTAAGGTTTTACTACTTACGTATAAAATACTACACGGTCAAGCTCCTGCCTATCTTGCCGATTGTATTGTACCATATGTCCCGGCAAGAAATCTGCGTTCAAAGAACTCCGGCTTATTAGTGATTCCCAGAGCCCAAAAAAAGTCTGCGGGCTATAGAGCGTTTTCTATTCGGGCTCCAATACTCTGGAATGCCCTCCCGGTAAAAGTTAGAGATGCTACCTCAGTAGAAGCATTTAAGTCTCATCTTAAAACTCATTTGTATACTCTAGCCTTTAAATAGACTCCCTTTTTAGACCAGTTGATCTGCTGTTTCTTTTCTTTTCTTTTCTACTCTGCTCCAAACCCGGGGTGGACCACTAGCCTGTTCATCAGATGGGGACATCTCTACGCTGCTGACCCGTCTCCACTCGGGATGGTTCCTGCTTGCCCCACTATGGACTGGACTCTCGCTGATGTGTTGGACTTTCACAATATTATGTCAGACCCACTCGACATCCATTGCTTTCGGTCTCCCCTAGAGGGGGGGTTACCCACATATGCGGTCCTCTCCAAGGTTTCTCATAGTCATTCACATTGACGTCCCACTGGGGTGAGTTTTCCTTGCCCGTATGTGGGCTCTGTACCGAGGATGTCGTTGTGGCTTGTACAGCCCTTTGAGACACTTGCGATTTAGGGCTATATAAATAAACATTGATTGATTGATTGAAAATCCTTTTCAACTTATATTCGATTGACTAGACTGCAAAGACAAGATATTTAATGTTCTAACTGAAAACCCCACATTTATCTGGCTCAGTGGCCTAGTGGTTAGAGTGTCCACCCTGAGATCGGTAGGTCGTGAGTTCAAACCCCGGCCGAGTCATACCAAACTATAAAAATGGGACCCATTACCTCCCTGCTTGGCACTCAGCATCAAGGGTTGGAATTGGGGGTTAAATCACCAGAAATGACTCCCGGGCACGGCCACCGCTGCTGCTGCTCACTGCTCCCCTCATCTCCCAGGGGGTGAGGGTGATGGTTCAAATGCAGAGGATAATCTCATCACACCTAGTGTGTGTGTGACAATCATTGGTACTTTAACTTTTAACTTTTTACCACTGTGTTACATGGCCTTTCCTTTTAACAACACTCAGTAAACGTTTGGGAACTGAGGAGACCAATTTTTGAAGCTTTTCAGGTGGAATTATTTCCCATTCTTGCTTGATGTACAGTTTAAGTTGTTCAACAGTCCGTTGTGGTATTTTACGTTTCATAATGTGCCACACATTTTCAATGGGAGACATGTCTGGACTACAGACAGGCCAGTCTAGTACCCGCACTCTTTTACTATGAAGCCACGCTGTTGTAACACGTGGCTTGGCATTGTCTTGCTGAAATAAGCAGGGGCGTCCATGAAAAAGACGTTGCTTGGATGGCAACATATGTTGCTCCAAAACCTGTATGGACCTTTCAGCATTAATGGTGCCTTCACAGTACACCCCCATACCATCTCAGATGCTGGCTTTTGAACTTGGCGCCTATAACAATCCGGATGGTTCTTTTCCTCTTTGTTCCGGAGGACACGACGTCCACAGTTTCCAAAACCAATTTGAAATGTGGACTCGTCAGACCACAGAACATCTTTACACTTTGCATCAGTCCATCTTAGATGAGCTGGGGCACAGCGAAGCCGGCGGCGTTTCTGGGTGTTGTTGATAAATGGCTTTCGCTTTGCATAGTAGAGTTTTAACTTGCACTTACAGATGTAGCGACGAACTGTAGTTACTGACAGTGGTTTTCTGAAGTGTTCCTGAGCCCATGTGGTGATATCCTTTACACACTAATGTCGCTTTTTGATGCAGTACCGCCTGAGGGATCGAAAGTCATGGGCATTCAATGTTGGTTTTAGGTCTTGCCGCTTACGTGCATTGATTTCTTCAGATTCTCTGAACCTTTTGATGATATTACGGACCGTAGATGGTGAAATCCCTAAATTCCTTCAGCTGCTTTTATACCCAATCATGGCACCCACCTGTTCCCACTTAGCCTGTTCACCTGTGGGATGTTCCAAATAAGTGTTTGAAGAGCATTCTTCAACTTTCTCAGTCTACTTTGCCACTTGTTCCAGCTTTTTTGAAACATGTTGCAGGCATCCAATTCCAAATGAGCTAATATTTGCAAAAAATAACAAAGTTTACCAGTTCAAACGTTAAGTATCTTGTCTTTGCAGTCTATTCAATTGAATATAAGTTGAAAAGGATTTGCAAATCATTGTATTCTGTTTTTATTTACCATTTACACAACGTGCCAACCTCACTGGTTTTGGGTTTTGTGGCTAGATGGATGTCATGTTCACGTCATTAAAAGAGTGCAATGAGGTTGTAACATGAGGATTATTCTTGTATATCAGCAGCAGTTCCAAACCTGGAGGGATTCACTCTTCAGAATAGATTTGTCAGCACACGTCCTAACGCACATGCTAACACACATCTCTGATAACAACCCTGACAGGAAGTAGGTTGAGGATGCCCCAGAGTCAAAGTTTTGTTATGGCGGTCATTTGAGTCACACAGTCAGATCGAACGTGATAAAACATGTTTCGCACAGCACGCATAATTCTGTTTTAAAAACACGAATATTGTTTTACAGACAGTAACGTTACAATTGAATTGTCACTCTAAAATACAGAGTTCTGATGGGGCTCTGCCACGACTACCACTCTCAACCTGAATCTTCAAAAGTAAAGAAGATGCATCCAACTTAAAGGAAAACTGTACTTTTTTTAAAATATTGCCTACCATCATATGTGATAAAAGAACACACGTGTTTCCTTTTTCTCTGTGTTCTCAATAGTAAAAAAAACAACTTGTACGTGGCAGTTAACAAAGAACGTTAGGGTTGTCCCGATAATACTTTGGTACCAGTACCAAAATGTACTTCAATACTTTTTGATACTTTTTGATATGTTTCAAAATAAAGGGGACCACAACAAATATCATTATTGGCTTTATTTTAAAAGAAAATATCATATATTCAACATACATTTCTTATCGCTCTAAAAGAAGAATGTTGTCGTTAAATAAGAAAGTGAACATACTAGACTACTTATTTTTTAATTGTAAGTGAGCAAACGGGTTACAAAGGCTCTTAATTTAGCTGCTGACGTATGCAGTAACATATTTGTCAGGCTTGTCCCTGACAGTTTAGTTATGTTTTGGTTTTTCCTCTGTCATTTCCTGTCAGCGCTCTTATTTTGGTTATTTCCTGATTGTCTCCCTGAGTGCTGCTTCCCCTCAGCTGCGGCTGATTGGCACCTGGGCACACCTGGTGTCAATCAGCCAGCTGCTATTTAAACCTGCCTTCCCCTCCAGTCAGTGCTGGATTATTGTCATTTCTACTGATGTCAGTGTAGCTGGATGCGGTAGCGGTAAGCTATATTCTGTAGCTGTTTGTAGCTTGCTGTCTTTTTGTTCCTCGTCTTCCAGTTCCTGTTTCCCTGGCATCCTGTTTCCTGTTCCTAGTTCCTGGTTTGTGTTTTTTCTGTATATTTTTGGACATTAAATAATGTTTTCCCGCTCAATGCCTATCGCCATCTCTGCATCTTGGGGTTCGTCACCAACTCAATGTGACAATATTGTGTCATTTGCAGTGTTGGGTTAGTTACTGAAAACCAGTAACTAGTTACAGTTACAAGTTACTTTATTTCAAAAGTAACTCAGTTACTTACACCAAAAAGTTTGTGAACTTTATAGTCTATACATTTAGAGTGATGTGATAATCAAACACTCTAGAAGTCTAGAATGAAAGAGTATATAAGATAATTGACAAAGTGTGTGTACCTTCAGTGCTGCAATGGCTCTATCAATGTTGTCCTGGCTAGCAGTGCCTCGTTAAAATCCAGCCGCTGTTGCTTAGGAGGTGAAGTGTGTCTCTCTTTACTACCTTCGTCGAAGCATGTTGCTTTTGTAGCTGTTTCAGCAGATTTGAATTGCTAGGATACGATATTTGATCCAAGACACAACTTACATTTAACTAAAATGTTTTTTTCTTTGTGGTCGACAAAAGAAAAGTAGTGAGAATATCTCCATGTAAAGAAACTCGGCTTCGGGCTTCGCCATGTCTTGTTAGTAAACACAGACACACACCCTCCCACACACACACACACACACACACAGAGCGCGCCTCTTCCTAGTCGCCTCATTTCCGTCGCCTCTTCTGCAGCTCTCCAATAAAACACACTAAGATCTTCTCAGTTTCTAGCCGATACTACATAAAAAATAACGTAAAATAACGCAGTAACGCATCATGTAGTAACGGTAACTGAGTTACTGAATATAAAATATAACGCGTTAGATTACTATTTACCGCCGAAAGTAACGGCGTTACAGTAATGCGTTACTTTGTAACGCGTTAGTCCCAACACTGGTCATTTGTCATTCTATTATTTTGTCAAAATTATGAGAAACAAGCGATAGAAAATGTATTATTAATCAACTTGTTCTGCTTACTTTGTGGTTTAATATTGTATCTACACTTCTGTTAAAATGTAAATAAACATTTATTCTTCTGTTGTTTGGATACTTTAAGTTTTAAGTGATACTAAAAATGTTAGTATTAATCCAATACCAAGTAGTTACAGGGTCATACATTGGATGTATTTTCTGGGTTCATAAACAATACAGTATATGAATGCATTATATGTGCACTAGGTAACTGGGCTTTTTGTGATGAACTTTTAAGCCACCACAAAAGAACTGTTGATTTTTGTGTGTAGCAGTTTGTGTAAACACTGCATGCACACAAATCTCATCCTAATGCTGACATGAAAAAAGTATCCACCTGTATTATATTGAGACATTACGTCTAAAGAAGGTGTTCTTTAACCTTTGGAATACAAAGGTTTGTATTCCAAACATTTGTAGCATAAAGCTGGAAAATGATCGCGTATTTCAGTTTCAAAAGTAGTATGTGGATATCGTGTCCTTCATGCGTGTTTATAAAAGAATAATGTTGTGATGTTATTCTAAACATTCGAGGTGAATGTTTGACCTTATTAGAGGATGTGCTTGTTTACATCTCATCAGTGAAGGGAAGTGAATTATATTTATATAACCCTGACTCAAAGTGTTTTACATAGTGAAACACATTATCGAAGTTACCAAATTTTTCAAACTATAAGGCGCACTTAAAATCCTTTCATTTTCTCAAAAATCGACAGTGCACCTTATAACCCGGTGCGCCTGATGTACAGAATAATTCTGATTGTGCTTACCGACCTCAAAGCAATTTTATTTGGTATATTGTGTAATGATAAGTGTGACCAGTAGATGGCAGTCATACATAAGAGATACGTGTCGACTGCAATATGATGGCAGTTAACAACACCAAAACGTTAAATGTTCCATTGAAAATATAGAACTTTACACACGGCGCTCAAAAATCTGTCAAAATGTTTTTAGTACGACTTCGGTAAGCTATGAAGCCGCACCGCTTGATGGATTGTCGGCGCATTAAACATACAAGTATTATTATGGTGTGTGTATAAGGACCGCAAAATGACACCTATTAGCAGACATATTATCTGGCGTTGTGTTTTGCAAAACAACTTTTCTTTTCTTCTGGTACCTGCTGATGTGTATTTGGGATCTGCATAAGTCCTGAAAATGTGCGCACGTCCGCCACTGTAGTCCGTGCCGACACCGTAGTTGATAAGTTTCTTCTTTTTCTCTGCCTTCTTATGTGGCATTCATCTGCTGCTGCCATTTCTAAAATAAAGTTGCGTTAAGTTCTTACTAGAGATGTCCGATAATATCGGACTGACGATATTATCGGCCGATAAATGCTTTAAAATTTATTGGAAATTATCGGTATCAGTTTCAAAATTATCGGTATCGGTTTTAAAAAGTAAAATGTATGACTTTTTAAAACGCCGCTGTGTACACGGACGTAGGGAGAAGTACAGAGCGGCAATAAACCTTAAAGGCACTGCCTTTGCGTGCCGGCCCAGTCACATAATATCTACGGCTTTTCACACACACAAGTGAATGCCATACATACTTGGTCAACAGCCATACAGGTCACACTGAGGGCGGCCGTATAAACAACTTTAACACTGTTACAAATATGCGCCACACTGTGAACCCACACCAAACAAGAATGACAAACACATTTCGGGGGAACATCCGCACCGTAACACAACATAAACACAACAGAACAAATACCCAGAACCCCTTGCAGCACTAAATCTTCTGGGACGCTACAATAGACACCCCCCGCTACCCCTACCCCTGAAACCCCGCCCTCCTCAACCTCCTCATGCTCTCTCAGGGAGAGCATGTCCCAAATTCCAAGCTGCTGTTTTGAGGCATGTTAAAAAAAATAATGCACTTTGTGACTTCAATAATAAATATGGCAGTGCCATGTTGGCATTTTTTCCATAACTTGAGTTGATTTATTTTGGGAAAACCTTGTTACATTGTTTAATGCGTCCAGCGGGGCATCATAACAAAATTAGGCATAATAATGTGTTAATTCCACGACTGTATATATCGGTATCGGTTGATATCGGAATCGGTGATTAAGAGTTGGACAATATCGGATATCGGCAAAAAAAGCCCTTATCAGACATCTCTAATGTAGACCACAAGGAAGTGTTTTACATTTAGAAAAAAATCATAATATGACCCCTTTAATGCGCCTTATATATGAAAATAGACCTGAAAAGACCCGCTCTTCAGCGGTGCGCCTTATAATCCGGTGTGCCCTATGGTGCGAAAATACAGTACATTAAACCAGTGTGGGTGGCACTGGGAGCTGGTGGGTAGAGTATTTTGCCCAAGGACACAAAGACAGGGACTATGATGGCGGAAGCGGGGATCGAACCTGGAATCCTCAAGTTGCTGGCACGGCCGCTCTACCAACCGAGCCACACCACCCCACTGCCTTTGCCATGTCCGAAGTCACCATTGTCTTCATAATACATCAACATGGACATAAAAGGTTGCATGCCACATACACGGCATTGCCCCCCCCCCCCCCCCCCCCCCATCTTTGAGCATTAGTAAAACAATGACCTCATGAATGCTGAGACAAAGAGAGCAGCGTCTGTCCCTCCCATATTGACACATGTCACTCTGCACACTGGTTGGTCATTTATGCAGCCAGCTGTCGGAACAAAACAAGCAATTGTCAGATGTTTCTCCATTAAGTAATTGTCAAAACACGTTCTTTGTTAAACAGTCGGAGGTCATCCACAAGCACTTATTGAAACAGGTCACTGGTAAATGTTACAGCGTTGGTCTCACTCCCGCAGAAGCGCTGTCGATTGCGTACGTAAGCACCACGAGCGGGCACCTCCACAAGCTAGCGTTTGCAAAAGGTGAAGAATTGTTCACTTTCACAAGTGTTCTCGAGGGTAGGGGCGAGCCAACGGCTATCGATGAGGGGATTTTTTTCATGGATGTGGAGCTATATAACATCTGTATTATAAATTACAATATCTGAGGCTATACTTCCTGTTTTTCAATAATTTGACCTTTGTACCATTTTTGAAGACCGCTTGTGGTCACTTGGGGTTACACATTCTAAACCAGGCTTGGGCAATTATTTTGACTTTAGAGAAAAAATGTGTCTGGGGGCCGGTATATCTGATTTTTAAGAACACTAATATAAAACCTCACAATAATGTCTGATTAAATGCTAAAAACATCATGACAGATTGCCTTAAAAAACAGTATGGAATATTAAATTGTTTTACTGAATGAGACACCCAGAATGTACATGAAAATAAAGAATGTGGGATTTACAATATTAACTATGAACGATAAAACACTGAATATTGACAACATATGAACGTCACACCCCCTCTCCATCGACATATTTTACAATCAAGCGAAACGCAAGAAAAATGCAACAAACAGCGAAATATGAACGCGAAAAAACTAAAAAAAACCCGCCTACAATCTGATATATCACTAAGCTTTAGAACTTTGTTGTAAAAATCTCCTTCCGCGTCTGTCCCCGACACCCGCATTTCAGGCTGGCCGCTCTGGAAACACTCTGTGGAAACACCCACACTGCTTGGTGCCTCGTCTGAGCTGCTGTGACTTAGATTACCATAGTAACTAATTAGATTACCATAGCAACTAGTATATCATGCAAAAGCGCAGATTCCAACCATAGAAATACTTTGTATAGTTCAAGACTTACGGTACTTTAAAAACATCACTGCACATCATAATGGCAGCTACAGTTTCCATCTTAAAGATCTAAAAAAATTATTTGGGAATGTCCGGCGGGCCAGATTGAAAAGCTCAACGGGCCGCATGTGGCCCCCGGGCCTTAATTTGCCCAGGTCTGTTCTAAGCTGTATTCTTTTCAAGGAATTAGACATACCAAAATACACATCAATGTCCCGAGAACAACAGATAGCAGTCAGTCAGGGTGAAAGCCACTATATGTGACGTGCGGTCACTAGAGGCGGGTGAGGCAGGGCCTCACCTGCCATCATGGAAAGAAAAAAAATGTAAAAAGAAAAAAAATGTATTAAATTGTTATATGTATCCAGTGATTATACTATAAAGTTATTTTCCATTTAACTTCACCAGTTTTAGATTATTTTTATTCAAAATCGCTGAATTTTCACATTTGCCGTTCAAATACTGAGAAGAGACGGCCAGTTGAGGCACGTCACTGCGTTGTGCCTCAACAATGGATTGCGGACTCGGCTAACTGCTGGCCTGCTGTGCAGTGAGACCGTATTGCTATATGAATTATATTATACATTTCCATAGTTTAGTTAGCTGAGGTATATAATGTACAGTGTATTTTGTCAACAACTGTATGTGTGTAACGTATTTCTTGTGCTGAGCGATCATAAAACTGCTGCGAAGACACACTGCCTGAGGCTCGCCTCGCAGTAATCCCGCCTCCTTGTGCCGGTGCACCCCCGCCGGTTTCTACGGCACACTTAAACTTTCCACGTGCAAGATTGAATCTATTGTAACTTATTTTTATGGGCTTTCCTCTTTGTGATGTTAAATTCCTGTTATACGCTGTTATACAGTATATGCCTTGCACTCTTATTTTGAAGGCGCCAAGAGTGAAGAAGTGATGACACGTTGGAGTGGAGCGGAGGTTTTTGAAAGTAGGTAAATAAAGTGGTCCTCGTGTAAACTGGAGCCTCCGTGTTTATTATTTTGTAGTTTCATACAGTATATGCGACATTTATAAACCCTCGGTTACACTATGTAGCCGAGTATTTTGGGTTCGCATATTATGTGTACTAATATAATATAATAATAAAATAATAAATGGGAGTCATAAGAGCAGGTCCGGTCTCCACCACTTCTTTAAAGGCCTACTGAAACCCACTACTACCGACCACGCAGTCTGATAGTTTATATATCAATGATGAAATCTTAACATTATAACACATGCCAATACGGCCGGGTTAACTTATAAAGTGACATTTTAAATTTGCCGCTAAACTTCCGGTTCGAAACGCCTCTGAGGATGACGTATGCGCGTGACGTAGACCGGCGAACACGGGTATGCCTTCCACATTGAAGCCAATACGAAAAAGCTCTGTTTTCATTTCATAATTCCACAGTATTCTGGACATCTGTGTTCGTGAATCTGTTGCAATCATGTTCATTGCATTATGGAGAAGGAAGCTGAGCAAGCAAAGAAGAAAGTTGTCGGTGCGAAATGGACGTATTTTTCGAACGTAGTCAGCAACAACAGTACACAGCCGGCGCTTCTTTGTTTACATTCCCGGAAGATGCAGTCAAGATGGAAGAACTCGGATAACAGAGACTCTAACCAGGAGGACTTTTGACTTCGATACACAGACGCCTGTAGAGAACTGGGACAACACAGACTCTTACCAGGATTACTTTGATTTGGATGACAAAGACGGAGACGTGCTACTGTGAGTATGCAGCTTTGGCTTCTAAACATTTGATCGCTTGACCGTATGTGCGCAACTTTTTTTTGCGTATGTACGTAACTTTTTTAAAATATATAAGCTTTATGAACCTTGGGTTAGGTGAACGGTCTTTTGGGCTGAGTGATTGTGTGTGTTGATCAGGTGTTTGAATTGTATTGGCGTGTTCTATGGAGCTAGGAGCTAGCAGAGGAGCTAGGAGCTAGCGTAACAAACACGCAGGTGTTTTTATGCAGGATTAATTTGTGGCATGTTAAATATAAGCCTGGTTGTGTTGTGGCTAATAGAGTATATATATGTCTTGTGTTTATTTACTGTTGTAGTCATTCCCAGCTGAATATCAGGTCACCCCCGGCTCTCACAGCATCTTCCCTATCTGAATAGCTTCAACTCCCCACTAGTCCTTCACTTGCACTTTACTCATCCACAAATCTTTCATCCTCGCTCAAATTAATGGGGAAATTGTCGCTTTCTCGGTCCGAATCTCTCTCACTTCATGCGGCCATCATTGTAAACAATAGGGAACTTTGCGTATATGTTCAACTGACTACGTCACGCTACTTCCGGTAGGGGCAAGCCTTTTTTTTATCAGATACCAAAAGTTGCAATCTTTATCGTCGTTGTTCTATACTAAATCCTTTCAGCAAAAATATGGCAATATCGCAAAATGATCAAGTATGACACATAGAATAGATGTGCTATCCCCGTTTAAATAAAAAAAATTCATTTCAGTAGGCCTTTAATGTTCACTCTCCTTTTTCTCTCCCTACACACCTTCTTCCACAACCACCTTTATAGACCTCTTACGTCACAGCCCTACGGCAACTCTGGAGGGACAAAACTCCTCCTTACCTAACATTATCTGGTAATTTGGGACATCCTGAAAAGTTTGTTACATACGTCCCCCCCCCCTCAATTAGAAACGTCCCCGTTTCGTCACAAACAAAATAGGTAACAAACAAGGGGAAATAGAACAGAGAAAAAAATTCACAATCTTAATGCACCAACAAATCAACAATATTTTAACTGATCCACAAAGTATTGCGGAAGATAGCACCCTGGCCCCTCAAAACATGCAAAAACGTGCAGATGTGAAGGAGGTCGGTCCAATCGCCCACTGCGAGATAGTTCAGTTGTGCGCAGGAGGTCGCCCCAGTCGCCCCCTGCGAGATAGTTCGATTGTGACGCGCCATCATGCCATCAGACTTGGGGTTATAGGCAGTGAAGGAATCAATAAAGTACCATCTGGTGGTGCTGGCAGAGTCTCTGGAAGGGACAACCACCCCGGGACCCCTCCCCCCCACATGGGACTCACGGGCCACTCCAAAATGTCCATGACCACCCTCCTGAGGGGCCGACAAACCTGTGACCACCCCATGGGAACTTCTGGGCCACTCCAGAATATCCATGGTTACCCTCTGGAAGGGGGCAACAATTCTGGGACCCGCCCACGGGGACTTATGGGCAACTCCAGAATGTCCATGGCCGCCCTCTGGAGGGGCCGACAAATCTGGGACCCACCCACGGGGACTTCAAGGGCACCGGCGGGTCCAAAACGCTCCGCACTGCTCACACCACCGTCGGATGTCTCCCAGCATGAAGGGCCAGCAGCAAGACCGCCGGGAACGCCTCCGTAACCAGCCGGCTCACATCCGCAGCACACACCTCCAAGCTCTCCACCGGAACATGCACATGCGCCGATAGGCTGGCCCAGAAGCGGTCCATCAATTGTCTCTGTCCAGCTGAGAAATTCTGGCACCGTCGCCGGGGAAGGGAGCTGTTAAGTCCATTTTTGACATTCATGCCATGTGAGTGTCTGTCAAACAGTGTTGCCGAGCTTAAAAGTGTCGTCGTCACCACACCACGTGTCCGCAAAACAGCCAGGAAGCTTAGCAGCTAACTATACACGTGCAGCTAACTGAAAACTCACGAGTCCAGTGTAACACTTTCTTCTTTTCTTTTCTTTTTTCAACACAGCAGTTAAAATCCCACCGCTGCCACCAATGTAGCCGAGTATTCTGGGTTCGCATATTATGTGTACTAATATAATATAATAATAAAATAATAAATGGGAGTCATAAGAGCAGGTCCGGTCTCCACCACTTCTTTAATGTTCACCCTCCTTTTTCTCTCCCTACACACCTTCTTCCACAACCACCTTTATAGACCTCTTACGTCACAGCCCTACGGCAACTCTGGAGGGACAAAACTCCTCCTTACCTAACATTATCTGGTAATTTGGGACATCCTGAAAAGTTTGTTACACACTATTTAAAAAAGTTATTTAATAAGAAGCCAAAAAGTGCAAAAACAATAATGTTCGTGTTGGAGGAGTTGTGAATGACCGCAGGGCCACAACATTAGGTACACCTGCAGACTGCAGCACGGATTTCATATTTCATTCATTCACAACTCCTCCAACACGAACATTATTGTTTTTGCACTTTTTGGCTTCTTATTAAATAACTTTTTTAAATAGATTAAATCTTGCACGTGGAAAGTTTAAGTGTGGGCTTTAGTTGATATAACACTCCCGTCAGGGGGTGCATTAATCCGGCACAACAGCGGGGCATGGACTTCATTTATAAGTAAAGGTAAGACCATAATAATGTTTTTTTTATTAAATATGCTTTTTTGTGTGCTACAGTTTGTATGTGTAAAGTTAAAGTTAAGTTAAAGTACCAATGATTGTCACACACACACTAGGTGTGGTGAAATTTGTCCTCTGCATTTGACCCATCCCCTTGATCACCCCCTGGGAGGTGAGGGGAGCAGTGGGCAGCAGCGGCGCCGCGCCAGGGAATAATTTTTGGTGATTTAACCCCCAATTCCAACCCTTGATGCTGAGTGCCAAGCAGGGAAGAATGCTGGTATGAGCTTTTAAACATAACCCGTTAACTGCTGCCAATCAAATGGTGAATAAGATACTCTTTAGGGTTCATATGTTTGTAAATCTGACTGTGATGAAGTCAGTGCCTCACCAGCCATGAACCTCACCGCACGTCACTGATATAGTGTGTGTGTTCTTCAGATTATGTCTAATGGAGTTGAAAATATGTTACCGTATTTTTCAGACTATAAGGCACACTTACTATCCTTTCATTTTCTCAAAACTCGACAGTGCGCCTTATAACCCGGTGCGCCTAATGTACTAAATAGTTTTGGTTGTGCTTACCGACCTCTAAGCTATTTTATTTGGTACATGGTGTAATGATAAGTGTGACCAGTAGATGGCAGTCACACATAAGAGATACGTGTAGACTGCAATATGACTCAAGTAAACAACACAAAAATGTTATATGTGCCATTGAAAATAGAGAATATTACACACGGCGCTCAAAAAGCTATCAAAATGTTTTAGTATGACTTTGGTAAGCTATGAAGCCGCACCACTTGATGGGTTTTACTGTGCTTCAACATAGGAGTATTATTATGGTGTGTGTATAAGGTAAGACATATTATCCGGCGTTTTGTATCGTGATATTATGCAAAAGATAATTTTCTTACCTTCTGGTACCTGCTGATCTAAATTTGGGATCTGCGTAAGTCCTGAAAATGTGCGCGTCTGTGCCTTTGTAGTCCGTGGCGACGCCGTAGTCAATAAGCTTCTTCTTTTTCTCTATCCTTCTTGTTATGTGACGTTCATCCTCCGCTGTTGCCCATTCTAATATAAAGTAGTGTAAACGTATTACTTATATCTGTCAGTAGACTCGCTGTAGAAGCGCTAAAAACTACCGGTGTAGTGAGTTTACATTATTCACCCAAGGAACTTTAATTATTAGAGAGTTCCGGTAGGACGGTTTTTCACAGGACACATTTCCGGCCTTGTTTTTGCACAAGTGAGCCACGGATGAGGAGATGCTGCTCCGTTATTGACTGAAGTAAAGTCTGAATGTCATTAAAACAGTTAGCTCCATCTTTTGACACTTCTTCCACTCCCGTCCTTGCACGCTACACCGCTACAACAAAGATGGCGGAGAAAAGACGCTGTCGAAGGTGAGCCACGTAAATAAGACCGCCCACTAAACGGCGCATCCTGAAGCGACTGTCAGGAAGCGACTTGAAGATGATCCGTAAAACATCATCTAAGCAACATTTTGACCAAAGAACCACCATTACATGTTATGTAGACCACAAGGTATGTAAAAAAAAAAATCATAATATGACCCCTTTAATGCGCCTTATAATCCGGTGCGCCTTTTGTATTAAAAAAGACCCGCTAATGGGCAGTGCGCTATATGGTCCGAAAAATAGGGTATTTGAGTAATGCTACCCGAAGAGCATAAAGTCATGGGTTGTCAGTTCATTGTCCAGCACGGCTTTTAGGTGTTGAACAAACAGCTAGTTTTTTTACAATTTCCATGATCGACAACGGGGAAAGTACAATGTAACGAATGTTTTGATTCATGTTTCCATACCAGTGTTGGACTGATCATTAAAATCCTGCCAAGAAGAGTCGGCATAGATGTCACTCGACTTCTCAAACCATTTTTACATCGAGTATAGTAACTAGAGATGTACGATAATATCGGCCGATCAATGCTTTAAAATGTAATATCGTAAATTATCGGTATCTGTTTCAACCTCCCGATTTTCCCGGGAGACTCCCGAATTTCAGTGCCCCTCCCGAAAATCTCCCGGGGCAACAATTCTCCCAAATTTCTCCCGACTTCCACCCGGACAACAATATTGGGGGCGTACCTTAAAGGCACTGCCTTTAGCGTCCTCTACAACCTGTCGCCACGTCCGCTTTTCCTCCATACAAACAGCGTGCCGGCCCATTCACATAATATATGCGGCTTTTTACACACACAAGTGAATGCAAGGCATACTTGATCAACAGCCATACAGGTCACACTGAGGGTGTCCGCATAAAGAACTTTAACACTGTTACAAATATGCGCCACACTGTGAACCCACACCAAACAAGAATGACAAACACATTTCGGGAGAACATCCGCACCGTAACACAACATAAACACAACAGAACAAATACCCAGAACCCCTTGCAGCACTAACTCTTCCGGGACGCTACAATATACACCCCCGCTACCACCAAACCCCGCCAACCCCCCACCCCCCTTCCCCATATCCCGAATTCGGAGGTCTCAAGGTTGGCAAGTATGCTCTAGTATACTCTGGACTGAAGCTGTGTGCCTTCATTGTTTTTGTAGCTGTTGTTTTGAGGCATGTTTAAAAAAAATAATAATAATAATGCACTTTGTGAAAGTCAAAGTATAGTATTTCCCATAGTTGTAGTGGGTATCAGGATTATCTCAGGGAGAGCATGTCCCAAATTCCAAGCTGCTTTTTTGAGGCAGGTTAAAAAAAAAAAAAGCACTTTGTGACTTCAATAATAAATATGGCAGTGCCACGTTGGCACTTTTTTCCATAACTGGAGTTGAAGTTGTTCTCTTATTTTGGAAAACCTTGTTTTTGATTGATTGATTGATTGGTAGATTGCACAGTACAGTACATATTCCGTACATTTGACCACTAAATGGTAACACCCGAATAAGTTTTTCAACGTGTTTAAGTCGGGGTCCACGTTAATCAATTCATGGTAAAGTTACATTGTTTAATGCAGTATTTCATGGAAGCTGCTCTTATACCCAATCATGGCACCCACCTGTTCCCAATGATGTAGCGACAAACTGTAGTTACTGACAGTGGGTTTCTGAAGTGTTCCTGAGCCCATGTGGTGATATCCTTTACACACTGATGTCGCTTTTTGATGCAGTACCGCCTGAAGGATCCAAGGTCACGGGCATTCAATGTTGGTTTTCAGCCTTGTCGCTTACGTGCAGTGATTTCTCCAGATTCTCTGAACCTTTTGATGATATTACGGACCGCAGATGGTGAAATCCCTAAATTCCTGGCAATAGCTCGTTGAGAAATGTTGTTCTTAAACTGTTCGACAATTTGCTCACGCATTTGTTGACAAAGTGGTGACCCTCGCCCCATCCTTGTTTGTGAATGACTGAGCATTTCATGGAAGCTGCTTTTATACCCGATCATGGCACCCACCTGTTCCCAATGATGTAGCGGCGAACTGTAGTTACTGACAGTGGTTTTCTGAAGTGTTCCTGAGCCCATGTGGTGATATCCTTTACACACTGATGTCGCTTTTTGACGCAGTACCGCCTGAGGGATCCAAGTTCACGGGCATTGCCGCGTACGTGCAGTGATTTCTCCAGATTCTCTGAACCTTTTGATGATATTACGGACCGTAGATGGTGAAATCCTGAAATTCCTTGCAGTAGCTGGTTGAGAAATGTTGTTCTTAAACTGTTCGACAATTTGCTCACGCATTTGCTCACAAAGTGCGGACCCTCGCCCCATCCTTGTTTGTGAATGACTGAGCATTTCGTGAAAGCTGCTTTTATACCCAATCATGGCACCCACCTGTTCCCAATGATGTAGCGACGAACTGTAGTTACTGACAGTGGTTTTCTGAAGTGTTCCTGAGCCCATGTGGTGATATCCTTTACACACTGATGTCGCTTTATGATGCAGTACCGCCTGAAGGATCCAAGGTGACGGGCATTCCCGCTTACGTGCAGTGATTTCTCCAGATTCTCTGAACCTTTTGATGATATTACGTACCGTAGATGGTGAAATCCCGAAATTCCTTGCAATAGCTGGTTGAGAAATGTTGTTCTTAAACTGTTCGACAATTTGCTCACGCATTTGCTCACAAAGTGGTGACCCTCGCCCCATCCTTGTTTGTGAATCACTGAGCATTTCGTGAAAGCTGCTATTAGAACCAATCATGGCACCCACCTGTTCCCAATGATGTAGCGACAAACTGTAGTTACTGACAGTGGTTTTTTGAAGTGTTCCTGAGCCCATGTGGTGATATCCTTTACACACTGATGTCGCTTTTTGATGCAGTACCGCCTGAAGGATCCAAGGTCACGGGCATTCCCGCTTACGTGCAGTGATTTCTCCAGATTCTCTGAACCTTTTGATGATATTACGGACCGTATATGGTGAAATCCCGAAATTCCTTGCAGTAGCTGGTTGAGAAATGTTGTTCTTAAACTGTTCGACAATTTGCTCACGCATTTGCTCACAAAGTGGTGACCCTCGCCCCATCCTTGTTTGTGAATGACTGAGCATTTCGTGAAAGCTGCTTTTATACCCAATCATGGCACCCACCTGTTCCCAATTAGCCAGTGGGATGTTCCAAGTAAGTGTTTGATGAGCATTCCTCAACTTTGTCAGTCTTTTTTGCCACTTGTGCCAGCTTTTTTGAAACATGTTGCACGCATCATAGTCCAAATGAGCTAATACTTGCAAAAAATAACAACGTTTTCCAGTTCGAACGTTAAGTATCTTGTCTTTGCAGTCTATTCAATTGAATGTAGGTTGAAAAGGATTAGCAAATTATTGTATTCTGTTTTTATATACGATTTACACAACGTGCCAACTTCACTGGTTATGGGGTTTGTACATTAGCTAGCAAGCTACTTCCTGGTCCACTGAGAACAACATCAGTATTGGACACTAACTTTACTACTTTAAGACAGGGGGAACAGATTTATTGCATTTCACACAGTGAAAAAATACTATTTTGGGGTTTGTATATATTGTATATAATATAAACATTTAGCAACACACCGGCATTTACTGGTTTACATCCATCTATCCATCCATTTTCTACCGCATGCTTTTATATATTTATTTAACCTATACTTATCCACGGCAAGGCAATTAAAAACTTTTTTCATTTAATTTGCAATGCTGACCTAGCAGAGTGGCAGCATATGCCAGATATGTTGAAGTGTGATGATAATTTCTTATTGTCTCTGATTCACCAACAAATAGCTTACTATTGAGAGGGTCACCAATTTGTGAACAAATGCGTGGGCAAATTGTCAAACAGTTTAAGAACAACATTTCTCAACGAGCTATTGCAAGGAATTTAGGGATTTCACCATCTACGGTCCGTGATATCACCAAAAGGTTCAAAGATTCTGGAGAGATCACTGCACGAGAGGGATGACATTACGAACCTTCGATCCCTCAGGCGGTACTGCATTAAAAAGCAACATCGGTGTGTAAAGGATATCACCTCATGGGCTCAGGAACACTTCAGAAAACCACTGTAAGTAACTACAGTTTGTCGCTACATCTGTAAGTGCAAGTTAAAACTCTACTATGCAAAACCAAAGCCATTTATCAACAACACCCAGAAACGCTGGGCCCAAGCTCATCTAAGATGAACTGATGCAAAGTGGAAAGTGTTCTGTGGTCTGATGAGTCCACATTTCAAATTGTTTTTGGAAACTGTGGACGTTGTGGCCTCCGGACCAAAGAGGAAAATAACCATTTGGATTGTTCTAGGCGCAAAGTTGAAAAGCCAGCATCTGTGATGGTATGGGGGTGTATTAGTGCCCAAGACATGGGTAACTTACACATCTGTGAAGGCACCATTAATGCTGAAAGGTACATACAGGTTTTGGAGCAACATATGTTGCCATCCAAGCAACATCTTTTTCATGGACGCCCCTGCTTATTTCAGCAAGACAATGCCAAGTTACATTCTGCATGTGCTACAACAGCGTGGCTTCGTAGTAAAAGAGTGCGGGTACTAGACTGGCCTGCCTGTAGTCCAGACCTGTCTCCCATTGAAAATGTGTGGCGCATTATGAAGCCTAAAATACCACAACGGAGACTGTTGAACAACTTAAGCTGTACATCAAGCAAGAATGGGAAATAATTGCACCGGAAACTGCTCTGTAACATGTGCTGTTGACCTCTTGGCCAGGTCACCCTTGTGAAAGAGATCTTGATCTCAATGGGTTTTCTTATCTGGTTAAATAAAGGTTCTAAAAAGCTTCAAAAATTGGTCTCCTCAGTTCCCAAACGTTTACTGAGTGTTGTTAAAATGAAAGGCCGTGTAACACAGTGGTAAAAAAATGTTTTGCAATGTGTTGCTGCCATTAAATTCTAAGTTAATGATTATTTGCACAAAAAAAGATGTCGTTTCTCACTTTGAACATTAAATATCTTGTCTTTAAATTGAATATAAGTTGAAAAGGATTTGCAAATCAGTGTATTCTGTTTTTATTTACACCATGCCAACTTCACTGGTTTTGGGTTTTGTACAATATATACATCATTTAAATACAAATTAGATTGGTGAAAATTACGCTGATTGGGCCAAAAGTGCCGGGACGTTGCGGGGATCGGACAAAGTTGTAAGGCTGCACGTAATTCGTGAGGACCGGTTAAATTTGCGTGAATTGGCACGGTCGCAAAATTGCGAATTCTGGAGGAGACTTGGTTAGACATGTGTTCTTTTTTTAATGGGAAACGTGGCCTCGGTTTTCGTACGATACTGTCTACGTCGGATTTTTCAGAACCACTTTTGAGCATACTTTTCTAAATACTGAGATGCTGCATGAGGCTGAGAAAATAATTAAAAGGGATAAGCCTGAGTTTACATCCAGGAGCACTTTGACCTGATAAGGAGACAGAGCAAACCTGGAAGAATTGGGGTTACTGATGGGTCAGAGTCGCGTTACAGGGAGGCTTTTTCAACATTCAGGAACTTTGCAGTCATAAAATCACAAAAAGAAAAGCATTATGTCTCTTTTTTTTTTAATTTAATTGCCAAAAAATGCAAGAAACATCAATTGTCTTTTAGGAATAATAAGTAAATAATGCCATTTTTTAAATGTGCACACACATGCGGTGTGTGGTGGTGGTCTTGCCTTAATTTACCGGGGAAATGAGGGGTGTGTAAGGTCACGAGTCAAACTCTCAGTTCTATTTGAAACTGAATCGCCCTCAACTTTCACTCCTGTTGTGTCTGCAGAAGTGGGAGGAGCCTAAGCAAGTCTGAAATTCGAGTCATAAGGAAGTACTCCCTGAATATAGCCAAATTGAAGTCGAGCTAATGTTTGATTGTTCTCGTCCAAAGTTCCACACTTCAATTAGGACACAACGGTCGTTTATAGTTTGTCATGTTTGCACATCATAAAGAAACAAAAATAGAATTGCAGAACCAGACGCCACAAAATTCCACCACAGTGTAGCAGGTGTCAGGTTCACAAACAAGAATAAAGAACGTATATGGCAACAAATTAGCCTATATACTCATTTAAGTCTTTGTGCAGCACAAAATCTTCAATTCAAACATCATGGGTCAACATAAACAGCAAAGGTGATAGCACTGCATCATTAATCATGTTGAAATCATGTGTGTCTGTACAAAACCCAAAACCAGTGAAGTTGGCACGTTGTTTAATCCGTGAATAAAAACAGAATACAATGATTTGCAAATCCTTTTTTCATTAACTTAGACTTTAATGGCAGCAACACATTGCAAAAAAGTTGGCACAGGGACATTTTTACCACTGTGTTACCTGGCCTTTCCTATTAACGAACTCAGTAAACATTTGGGAACTGAGGAGACCAATTTTTGAAGCTTTTCAGGTGGAATTCTTTCCCATTCTTGCTTGATGTACAGCTTAAGTTGTTCAACAGTCCGGGGGTCTCCGTTGTGGTATTTTAGGCTTCATAATGTGCCACACATTTTCAATGGGAGACAGGTCTGGACTACAGGCAGGCCAGTCTAGTACCCAAACTCTTTTACGACAAAGCCACACTGTTGTAACACGTGGCTTGGCATTGTCTTGCTGAAATAAGCAGGGGCGTCCATGATAACGTTGCTTGGATGGCAACATATGTGGCTCCAAAACCTGTATGTACCTTTCAGCATTAATGGTGCCTTCACAGATGTGTAAATTACCTATGCCTTGGGCACTAATACACCCCCATACCATCACAGATGCTGGCTTTTCAATTGTGCGCCTATAACAGCCTATAATGGTTATTTTCCTCTTTGGTCCGGAGGACACGACCTCCACATTTTCCAAAAACAATTTGAAATGTGGACTCGTCAGACCACAGAACACTTTTCCATCAGTCCATCTTAGATGAGCTCGGGCCCAGCAAAGCCGGCGGCGTTTCTGGGTGTTGTTGATAAATGGCTTACGCTTTGCATAGTAGAGTTTTAACTTGCACTTACAGATGTAGCGACCAACTGTAGTTACTGACAGTGGTTTTCTGAAGTGTTCCTGAGCCCATGTGGTGATATCCTTTAAACACTGATGTCGGTTTTTGATGCAGTACCGCCTGAAGGATCCAAGGTCACGGGCATTCAATGTTACCAGCAGTGATTTCTCCAGATTCTCTGAAACTTTTGATGATACTACGGACTGTAGATGGTGAAATGCCTAAATTCCTTGCAATAGCTCGTTGAGGAATGTTGTTCTTAAACTGTTCGACAATTTGCTCACGCATTTGTTGACAAAGTGGTGACCCTCGCCCCATCCTTGTTTGTGAATGACTGAGCATTTCATGGAAGCTGCTTTTATACCCAATCATGGCACCCACCTGTTCCCAATTAGCCTGTTCACCTGTGGGATGTTCCAAAAAAGTGTTTAATGAGCATTCCTCAACTTTCTGTCTTTTTTGCCACTTGTGCCAGATTTTTTGAAACATGTTGCAGGCATCAAATTCCAAATGAGCTAATATTTGAAAAAAATAACAAAGTTTTCCAGTTTGAACGTTAAATACCTTTTTTTGCAGTCTATTCAATTGAATATGGGTTGAAAAGGATTTGCAAATCATTGTTTTCTGTTTTTATTTACCATTTACACAATGTGCCAACTTTCCTGGTTTTGGGGTTTGTATGTTAGCTATTAAGCTAAGAAGCTAGTGATTTCACCATCTACGGTCTGTAATATCATCAAAAGGTTCCGAAAATCTGAAGAAATCACTGCACGTAAGCAATGATATTACGGACCTTGGACCCCTCAGGCGGTACTGCATCAACAAACGACATCAGTGTGTAAAGGATATCACCACATGGGCTCAGGAACACTTCAGAAAACCACTGTCAGTAACTACAGTTTGTTGCTACATCTGTAAGTGCAAGTAAAACTCTACTATGCAAAGCCAAAGCCATTTATCAACAACACCCAGAAACGCCACCGGCTTCTCTGAGCCTGAGCTGATCTAAGATGGACTAATGCAAAGTGGAAAAGTGTTCTGTGATCTGACGAGTCCACATTTCAAATCGAGTCCTCCGGACCAAAGAGGAAAAACTTTTTTGCAATGTGTTGCTGCCATTAAATTCTAAGTTAATGATTATTTGGAAAAAAAAACTTTAGTTTCTCAGTTGGAACATTAAATATCTTGTCTTTGCAATCTATTCAATTGAATATACGTTGAAAAAGTTTTGCAAATCATTGTATTCTGTTTTTATTTACGAATTACACAACGTACCAACTTTACTGGTTTTGTACATATAAGACAACAATAAAACATATTTAACACTTAATTTAGGCCTCAAAACAAGTAAAATATGTTTTTTTGAAAAGTTTTTTTTTTTAAAAAAGGAATCCACAATGTAGTGAAGCGTGATGTAGCGAGGGAAGACCGTACCCAGCTAGAACTCAAAAAAATAATATATAAATACCGTATTTCCTTGAATAGCCGCAGGGGCGTTAATTAATTTAAAACCTCCTGTCACACCTGCGTTTACCGGAAACCGGCGGGATGGCCGTGCATGCGGTAATTATTTTAAAACCTCTTCTCACTCCGGCGTTTACCAAAAGGAATCCATAAAATTTAGGCGTGCGCTTTGAGTGTGATGTAAGCATACCATCATGAAAAGCACATTTAATTAAAAAAAACGTTATTATGGTCTTACCTGTACTTATAAATGGAGTCCATTTGCAGCTCCTTCTGACCAAAAGTATCGATAACTTGTTTATAGAAGTCTTCCTTATTTTCTTTCTTCAGTTTTAAAAGTCTCTGTTTCGATGGAGATATTCCTTTAATTATTACCTCCTGCTTCGATTGAAAGTCCAGTTTAGAAAACTGTTTTATTTTAGATACCGGTATGTAATCCTCCATGTTAAAAGTTCAGGCAGAGGAAAAAAAAAAAATCTCTTGCTGCGTGTGTTCACTTCTTCTGCAGTACCGGAAGTCGCAAGAAGGATCACTAGCGCGGCAGCGCCCTCTACCACCAGGAGGCGGGAGTCATTTAATGACTTATACAGTATTTCACACACGCAGCTACGGTATATTAATAAAACATAGCTGCTTACTGTTCTCTTTAGCATACTGTACCGGTATTCAATAGCTTGGACCTTAAATCCTACTGAAAAGCTCTTTATCTTTTTTCCTTTGTGCGATTGTAAACTACTGAAAGCAGCTTCCTCCATTTTGAAAATGAGGACAGATGCGTCACTCGTGACGTAACGAATTTGACCCGGTGGAAGTTCTAGCCATATGCTAAATATTTTGCGAAACGAGTTTGACCCGGCGAAAATTATAGACATGCGATAATAAAATTAATATTTTGCGAAACGAATTTGATCCAGCTTCAATAATAAACCGGCGATAAGGCCAAGCATGCGTTAATTATTTTGAGAAACGAGTTTGACCCGGCAGTAATTCTAGACGTGCGAATACTATATTCCCTGCGCCAATTCAAGGAAATACGGTATATATATTTTTAAGTATATTATACATATTTTGGCCTAATTAAGTGTTAAACTCAGTCTTATTTAATGTATATTGGTATTATTATGTCTTTACAGTGCAGTATTTGTCCTATTTTCTATCATTAAGTTATGGCAATCGATAAAGATAGTCACCAAATGAGACTTCCGTTTCAAATCGGTGCTCTCTTCGCCGCAACAACCTCAAGTTTAACAACTTTTGGCAAAACAACTTTTTTTCAACGCCTGCCTCATCAATAACACATCTGCACATTGGTGGGCTTTTGACATGTAAAAGACAACAACAGGACGTCGCATCGGACTCGGAGAACACTCGAGGCTAACAAGACTGCTATCGGCCGATGTCCGGGCAAAGTACAAATAAAAGTGGTTGATTGAAGATGCACTTCCTCTTCGACATCAACAGCACATATTTGGAGTGAGCTATGTGAGATGACAATGCAGTACACGTAATGCTAACAAGATGTAATGCTAACAAGATCACACCCAATGATCGTAGCTGCGACTGTTGACCAAGTTCTTGCAGAACAACACACGCCTTTGGTTTCAGCACATGGAGGCCCAGTTCCAAGAGGAATTATCCAGGATGTGACAAAGTATTTCCAGGTTGTGGCCGTGTTTTAGTGGCCGGGCGACGGCCATAACAATTATGCTTGGAGGAACCTCTGAGCAGTGTTCCAAATAACGGCGTTATATGATGCCGCCGTTACTTTTACTCGTAAGGTGCAATCCAATTAATTAATTTCATGTACATTACAACGCCATTACCGATGTGTTTGACGCATACTTGTTTCCCGGGAAACTCCCGAATTTCAGTGCCCCTCCCGAAAATCTCCCGGGGCAACCGTTCTCCCGAATTTCTCCCGATTTCCACCCGAACAACAATATTGGGGGCATGCCTTAAAGGCACTTCCTTTAGCGTCCTCTCTCACCTGAAAAGGAGACTACTATATATGTCTCCATTATCCATAGGTTTATCTATAACCCATAAAGTAGGCAGGCACGGAACTATTTCTCAGCGTGTGTTTATTCCAGCCGGCACGTTAATACACTGACACACAACATCCGGATTCCCATCATGCAATGCTTCAAAACTACGGCAAGGAGTAATGTCCAAAAACATAACAGAGACGAAGCAGAAGAAGGAAGAAGAGACATGGCGACGACGATTAAGAAGAAGTACGCTTGCAAGTTCCAAAATGATTGGAAAAAATAATTTCAGTTCATCCAGGACAGCTCGAAGGGGAAGGGGTATGCTGCCTGCACATTTTGTAGATCAGACTTCTCCATTGAACACGGTGGCCGAACGGATATACTCATTCATGAACGGATTATTTTTTTATATATATATATTTGTATATATATATATATACTTTTGATATGGTAGTGTCAACGGGAGCGTTAGAAGCAGGAAATATCTTTTTACGGACGAAAGCAACAACCAGCACCGCACTAAAATGAACTTGATATCAAGTAGAAGGAGGCAACATAACACAGCAAACAACACGCAACAAGTAGGTACAAGTACACGTGCGTGCACGCATACTACATTCATACTGACTTTGGCTCATATTATACCAACTTGTTCACCCCAATTCCACCAGAGAGCTTAAATTATTCACCAGGGATCAGAGCGCCCACAGTGGGTCATGTTTCCCTTCCTACAACTCTACACCAACAAACTGATACACTGCTCACAATTGTTCAGTCACATAATAACAAGGGAGTCACTTTACAGCGAAGCATTCCACCACACTCGCACATGATATGTGCACATAAAGTCTCTCCAGTGCATGACTATGGTCTGTGACAGGGGTCGGCAACCCGCGGCTCCGGAGCCGCATGCGGCTCTTTGACCACTCTGATGCGGCTCAGCTACATACTTGCCGACCCTCCGATTTTCCCAGGAGACTTACGGATCTCAGTGTCTCTCCTAGATATCTCCCAGGGCAAATACAATCCTATTTTTACTCTAATTACTAAATTAAGGGCGTGCCCTAATTGTACTGCAGTAGTTGTCATCTATAGCATTTACAAACAGCGTGCCAGCCTGGCCACATGTTGTTTGTAGCTTTAACTTGCACACGCAGGAGACAGCAAGGCATACTTAGTCATCAGCCACACAGCTTACACTGACGGTAGCCGTATAAAAACAACTTTAACACTGTTACATTACAAATATCCGCCACACTGTGAACCCACACCAAACAAGAATGAAAAACACATTTCTGGAGAACATCCCATCGTAACACAACATAAACACAACACAACCAATACCCAGAATCCCATGCAGCCCTAACTCTTCCGGTCTAGATTATACACCCCCGCTACCACCAAACCCCCCCACACATCATCATCACCCCCCCCCCCCCCCCCCCCCCCCCCCTCTGTGCGTCGGTTCAGCGGAAGAGTTAGGGCTGCATGGGATTCTGGGTATTTGTTGTGTTGTGTTTATGTTGTGTTACAGTGCAGATGTTCTCCAGAAATGTGATTGTAAATTATGTCGATCGAGAGGGGGTATGACGTTCATATGTTGTCAATATTCCGTGTTTTATCGTTCATAGTTAATATTGTAAATCCCACATTCTTTATTTACACTCTGGGTGTGTCATTCAGTAAAAAAAACATTTAAATTCCGTTCCGTTTTTTTTAAGGCGGTCTGTCATAACGTTTTTAGCATTCAATCAGACATTATTGTGAGGTTTTGTATTAGTGTTCCTAAAAATCGGGCCCCAGACACATTTTTTTCTCTAAATTTGGCCCCCCAAGTCAAAATAATTGCCCAGGCCTGGTCTATGACTTAGTATTAATTTCAAAAAGAGAGAGGAATACATTGAACTAGAGCAGGACTTTTCAACTGGTGGTCCGGTAATGACACAATACCGGCCCCCGAGTTCAGTTCAAAAATTGGGAGACTAAAATTTTTGCAGAAAATTCCTAGAAACACTAGAGTGCACCTGTTGTATGGAGAAATTTGGACCACTGTAACACACACTGGCAGAATCCTGCATTGACATTTCAACCAACAAAGAACACACACATAAATGAGGTGTTCCTCAAGGCAACCATTTAAGTCCTCTCCCTTTTGGAAGTTACACTTTTTTTTCTTCAGAATGACATTTATGTAACCAAGGTGTTGCTGTAACTTGTTTGCTTCAGATGCAGTCAGTAGTCATTTGCTAAACTTCTTTAGTTATACTCGTAGTCTTCCTCAACTTTTCATTTTAGGTCCGCTATTCGACGAGTGCGGGGGTCAGCAACCAGCGGCTCTTTAGTGCCGCCCTACTGGCTCCCTGGAGCATTTTTTAAAAAGGATTGAAAATGGAAAAAGATGGGGCAAAAACATATTTTTTTATTTTAGTATGTTTTTTGTTTGAAGACAAACATGACAAAAAGCCCTTTGTTTATTAATATGTTTGTGTGTATGCTTCACTGATGAGAGCATTTGGCGAATATTGTTTCGTCCTACTAATTTTGGCGGTTCTTGAACCCACCATAGTGTGGACTGTAACGCAACAGTTTGTTTACATATAAAAATCTTCCACTCCTTCTTTGTCTAATTTTGTCCACCAAAAGTTTTATGCTGTGCGTGAATGCACAAAAGTAAGCTTTCTTGATGTTATTGACTTGTGTGTAGTGCTAATCAGACGTATTTGGTCAGTGCATGACAAGTAGCATGACAAGTACTGACAATGCTAACAAGCTATTTAGGCTAGCTGTATGTACATATTGCATCATTATGCCTCGTTTGTAGGTATATTTGAGCTGATTTAATTTTATTTACTTATGTCCTCTGTGTATTTAATTCATATTTGCATGTCTCATGGCACATATTGTATGCAATATTGGCTACATTTCTCATAGTTGTTTGTGTGCCATGTTGTTCCAGACCACAGCAAACGTTACCCGGCTTGCAGAGATTGTAATAAATCCATTAGAAAAAGACTTTTCTTTTAACTTGGACACACGCATCTATACCTTTGACAATTCTAAGACAGTCATTTCCAGGAGTAATCTCACCCTCTGAGAAACCTCTGTTTTCCAATTTTGTAAAAATGTTTAAAATAAATATTAAAATGTCAACATTTCTGTAACAAACATTTGCGTCAGCCTGAGACGCAAAGTCATTTTGATAGGAGGTTATTATAGCCACATTTACATCAGTGTTTTTCAACCACTGTGCCGCGGCACACTAGTGTGCCGTGAGATACAGTCTGGTGTGCCGTGGGAGATTATGTAATTTTACCTAATTGGATTAAAATATTTTTTGCAAACCAGTAACTATATTCCGCAAATGTGCCGTTGAGTGTCTGTATTGTCTGGAGCTCGGCAGCGTAACCATGTAATACCCTTCCTTATCATTAGGTGGCAGCAAGTAGCTAATTGCTTTGTAGATGTTTGTCGTGATCACAATATGCAGATGACAGCGGGAGGCAGCGTGAAGGTAAAAAGGTATCTAACGCTTAAACCAAAAATAAACAAAAGGCGAGTCCCGCTAAGAAAAGGCATTGAAGCTTAGGGAAGGCTATGCAAAATGAAACTAAAACTGAACTGGTTGCAAAGTAAACAAAAACAGAATAAGTTACGCCGTGATGTGACAGGTGGTGTCAGCACACCTACAGTACTTTGAGACAAGAGCTATATTGATGCATGCTTGGTTATGGTTTAATTCATGTCCTACAATTGCGAGAACGACTTTTTATTGTCAATATCGGCTGCTGAGTTGAATTTTTTTTGTGTTTTCTGCTGGTGGTGTGCCTCTGGATTTTTTCAATGAAAAAAATGTGCCTTGACTCAGAAAAGGTTGAAAACACTGACTTACATGATGTGTTTCCTTCATTATAAGACTTTTTAATTTTTTTTTGCAGCTCCAGACAAACTTTTTTCTTGTATTTTTGGTCTAATATGGCAGTTTCAACATTTTGGGTTGCCGACCCCTGAATTAGTGGCTCACAAGTTCAGTTCAAAAAACTTGCGAGAGCAGAATGTCCCTTAAAGGCCTACTGAAAGCCACTACTAACGACCACGCAGTCTGATAGTTTATATATCAATGATGAAATCTTAACATTATAACACATGCCAATACGGCCGGGTTAACTTATAAAGTGACATTTTAAATTTGCCGCTAAACTTCCGGTTCGAAACGCCTCTGAGGATGACGTATGCGCGTGACGTAGACCGGCGAACACGGGTATGCCTTCCACATTGAAGCCAATACGAAAAAGCTCTGTTTTCATTTCATAATTCCACAGTATTCTGGACATCTGTGTTCGTGAATCTGTTGCAATCATGTTCATTGCATTATGGAGAAGGAAGCTGAGCAAGCAAAGAGAAAGTTGTCGGTGCGAAATGGACGTATTTTTCTAACGTAGTCAGCAACAACAGTACACCGCCGGCGCTTCTTTGTTTACATTCCCGAAAGATGCAGTCAAGATGGAAGAACTCGGATAACAGAGACTCTAACCAGGAGGACTTTTGACTTCGATACACAGACACCTGTAGAGAACTGGGACAACACAGACTCTTACCAGGATTACTTTGATTTGGATGACAAAGACGCAGACGTGCTACTGTGAGTATGCAGCTTTGGCTTCTAAACATTTGATCGCTTGACCGTATGTGCGCAACTTTTTTTTGCATATGTACGTAACTTTTTTCAAATATATAAGCTTTATGAACCTTGGGTTAGGTGAACGGTCTTTTGGGCTGAGTGATTGTGTGTGTTGATCAGGTGTTTGAATTGTATTGGCGTGTTCTATGGAGCTAGGAGCTAGCATAGGAGCTAGGAGCTAGCATAACAAACACGCAGGTGTTTTTATGCAGGATTAATTTGTGGCATATTAAATATAAGCCTGGTTGTGTTGTGGCTAATAGAGTATATATATGTCTTGTGTTTATTTACTGTTGTAGTCATTCCCAGCTGAATATCAGGTCACCCCCGGCTCTCACAGCATCTTCCCTATCTGAATAGCTTCAACTTTACTCATCCACAAATCTTTCATCCTCGCTCAAATTAATGGGGAAATTGTCGCTTTCTCGGTCGAATCTCTCTCACTTCATGCGGCCATCATTGTAAACAATAGGGAACTTTGCGTATATGTTCAACTGACTACGTCACGCTACTTCCGGTAGGGGCAAGCCTTTTTTTTTATCAGATACCAAAAGTTGCAATCTTTATCGTCGTTGTTCTATACTAAATCCTTTCAGCAAAAATATGGCAATATCGCGAAATGATCAAGTATGACACATAGAATAGATCTGCTATCCCCGTTTAAATAAAAAAAATTCATTTCAGTAGGCCTTTAAAACAGCAGAGTGCTCCTGTAACTCTGACACAATAGACCAAAATCAAATGTCTACTTTAGAGGACGCTGGTTTTCCTGAATATACAAAATAAGACTGAGGTCCTTAGCTTTCTGGATATGTGGCTCCCAAAACAAGTCAGTTAACTATCGGACTGGAGGTTTGTATCGGTTTCCGTTGAAGCCTCACCTAGTAACAAGCCTTTGTGTTGAGCTTTAAAAACTGGCCTTCTGTCTCTTTGAACACTTTGTCTTTCATGCCTGTCCAACTACAGGCAGACACTCAAATCAAATTTGAAAAAAAAAAAAAAAAAAAAAATCCCCAAGGACTCTCTCTTGGCCGGGGGGGGAGTGCACCCCATCTCTTCTTCTGTGGGACGGCTACCGGCTGAGTGCAATAAAGGCCTTTGTTACGCCGCCCTCCTGCATCAAATCTCTGCAGTTCAGGCACAATGGTAAGGAAGAACCACACGTGAAAGGTACACAGCTCGGAAGTATACTTGCAGTTTTAAGTGACACAGTTTCAAGAGTGGAGAAAAAGCATAATTTTCCTGTTACAGCACTGGAACAACAAGCCTTATTGTATTTCAATGTTGTTTTTTTCCTTGTAAATATGCTTTATCATTGTTTACAGTGCCCTTAAAAAAACACAAGACACAACATCATGCAATGTTTTAACCAAAGCTGACTTACTTCTTCCTCTTTTGGTTTCTTGAAGGCTGACAGCTCCCCTCACAAAGTCCTGACACTTTCTGCAAAGTGCTGATGCTTCAGGTCAAGAGTATCCATCCGTATAAGGCACAAATAGACGTATGTGTGCAAAGTCAGCGGTGGTCCCACCGGTTTGGTCTCACATGTGAAAGTGTCCCCTAGTAGAGCTTAGTGGTGTGGGCAGCTTCAACTTCAAGCATGGTGCCTTATTCAAACACTGCTCCTGGTGTGGGACCGGTGGTGACCTGAAAAACATGGAGTGGAGTCAGAGTGGAGGTATTGCTTTCAGCAACTCCGCGTAAATGGTAATAACAATCACATTTTTCAAAATCACTCTACAATTATTAATAATGAGATTGTACCTATTTGAGGACAAAAGTCCTAATTAATCTAGGGTTGGATTATTACCTCTTTTTTTTTTACAAGATTTTAAATACTCTTATTTTCAGTGCACAAAGCAAGGTCCATAAAGGTATAATGTAATGAGTTTGGTGTGGAAAACAGGTGTCAAACTCAAGGCCCCAGGGGGCCAGATGTGGCCCGCCACTTCATTTTATTTGGCCCTCGAAAGCCTGGAAATAATATGTGTCAATAAAGTACTATATAACGTTTCTTACTAAATGATTGATTTATTTCTAATTTGGGAGGGGAAAAAAAGTACTCCATGTAATCACACGACACCTCCGCTCCGGACAGGCTAACCTCCTCCAACCTCAGAGGACAAAGCTGCGAACAATGGGAGACCGGGCTTTCTGCTCCGCCGCTCCCAGTCTGTGGAACGCTCTCCCTGACCACCTGAGGGCACCACAGACTGTGGATGCTTTTAAAAAAGGCTTAAAAACCCTTCTTATAACCCCTTGTGTGGTGTTCATATTGTTGTTACTCAGCCAGTGTTTGTGGGTCTGATGGACCCGTTGCATTTTGTGGCTTTTAATGCCTCACAATCAAACACTTTTTTGTTAAAATACTGACTTATCCCAAAAAACATCTGTAATGAAGTGCTTCGAGAGGCTGGTAAAGGAATACATTGTCTCCACACTTCCCCCCACATTCGACCAATACCAGTTTGCTTATCGCCCTAACCGCTCCACAGAGGACGCCATCTCCTCTGTACTCCACCTGAGCTTAGCACATCTGGAAGGAAAGGACACACACGTGCGGATGTTGTTTCTGGACTTCAACTCGGCATTCAACACCATCATCCCGCAGCACTTGGTGAGCAAATTGGCCCCCCCTTGGATTCAGTACCCCCCTATGCAACTGGCTGCTTGACTTCCTCACAGACAGACCCCAGTCTGTGAGAGTGGGCAACAACACCTCCAGTGCCATCTCCCTGAGCACCGACTCCCCCCAGGGCTGGGTCCTGAGTCCGCTGCTGTTCACGTTGATGACCCATTACTGCTGCGCCAGGTCCACTACTAACCACATTGTGAAGTATGCGGACGACACAACAGTAGTGGGCCTCATCCGTGACAACAACGACATGGACTACAGGGAGGAGGTGAAACATCTGGTTGACTGGTGCAGAACCAACAACCTGGTCCTGAACGTCGACAAGACCAAGGAGATCGTCGACTTCAGGAAGCACCAGTCCAGCCACGCTCCACTCTTCATCAATGGCACAGCGGTGGAGATGGTAAGCAGCACCAAGTTCCTGGAGGTGCAGATAACTGACAATATGACCTGGTCCCTACACAACGGAGCTCTTGTAAAAAGAGCTCAGCAGCGCATGCACTTTTTGCGTCGGATGAAAAGAGCACAGCTCCCTCCCCCCGTTCTCACCACATTCTACAGAGGCACTATAGAGAGCCTGCTGACCAACAGCATCTCTGTCTGGGCTGGAGCCTGCAGTGCCTCAGACTGGAAGTCTCTGCAGAGAGTGGTGAGAACAGCGGAAAAGATCATCAGGACTCCTCTTCCTCCTATCCAGGAGATCGCAAAAAGCCGCTGCCTGACCAGGGCTCAGAAAATCTGCAGAGACTCCTCCCAACCCCACCAAGGACTGTTTTCACTGCTGGACTCTAGAAAGAGGTCCACAGCCTCCGTAGCAGAACCTCCAGGTTCTGTAACAGCTTCTTCCCTCAGGCCGTAAGACTCTTGAACGCATCATAATAATCCCCTCAATTCCCCCCAAAAATGGATGAACTCGCTGGAATATAAAGACAATATAACATACATCCATAAACGTAGATGCATATGCAAAAGTGCAATATATTTATCTTTACAGTAATCTATTTATTTATATTTGCACCTTATTGCTTTTTTTTATCCTGCACTGCCAACCAGCTAATGCAACGAAATTTCGTTCTTATCTGTACTGTACGGGAAAAATATTTTTGCAAATGTCTTACAGCCATAAGTCTATATACATTCATCTAATTATGTTCATGATCTAAGTATTTGTTATTCCTTTACTAAATCAAAGGGTAGGCCACTAATTGTGTTCTGTGAGATGGTTTTACTGCAGGCTGGTAACAGCGATCGCTCTGAAGGAGGGTCATAGACGGAATTTTTGCCTCGTATAAAAACATTGAGGTTTTTGCCTCTATCTGTGGTAGAGATTTAAGTTAGTGGTCTACGTCAGAAATTGGTATGGTCCAGGGTTTTAGAACCCTGGAAGGAGGGTATGTAGTAGAATTTCTGACCTTTGACCTATAGTTCATGTCTGTCAAGAATGTATGCTCATTTGATTTCTCTTCTATTCTGTGTCCCCGGGTGTGGGACAAAAGTGAATATTAAGTCGTGCCAACCTGTCTACAGAATGTTTTGGTTGTTTGGGTATGATTGGGGAGTCCAAGGATGTTGCAAAAACAATCATGACGCACGAGATAAAAACAGTGACGCACAAGAGACATATAAAAAATGGCAGAAGACCGGGACTCGAGAGAGATTTGGGCTTGTGTGTGTGTCTTGTGTGCTCCGGAGTCTGCACGGACAACTTAATTCAACCTGCACTTCTGATAATGGGTAAATAAATGTGTTGTACTAAACTACTTTTGTTGCCTGCTTAAGCTTTGGACAATCCACTACACTAGCTATTAGGCTGTTCTAGTTTTCATTTTTATTTATTTTTATTATCTTTTTATTTTTATTTTTGATGTTTTTATTTTTATTATAAAAAAAATGTAATACACTGTAGCACTTTGAGGTTGTTTACTCTATGGAAAGTGCTTTTTACAAATAAAATCTATTATTATTATTATTATTATTATAAATGATGTTGTGGGGGGGCGTGGCCTGCGGACCTGCAGCGAAGCAGGGTGTGCCAGGACCGGTTTCGAGATTAGCGACAGGTGCGTAGATGGCACACCTGGGCTGGCTTATCTAATCACCGTCGCTCTGCTAAAGGGCAGCAGCCGGGAAGGAGAGGGGTTGTTGATGGTGGAGAGAAAATCCGAGCACGAACAAGAGTGAGGGCGAGACGGACAGAAATGACTGAAAACGAACACAAAAAACATTTATTGCAAAATAAATCATTGTTCAGAAAGATGAACGAGGCGGCCATGTCCATAATTGGTGGTCTTAAGAACCCGGAAGAGCAAGTCTTCCACAGATGTTAACTTCAATATTGTCTAATTATGCCAAAATATATTATCGAAAATTCAAACCATTTTTTAAATAGAAATAAATACTAATAATATTTAATTTCTAAGCAAGTTATCCGTCAAATTGTGCAATGTAAAAGTAGCAATAGATTTCATGGTAAAATTGTGAAATTTACTGTGTTTTTTTATAGCATTTTTCTCAAAATGAAAAAAAACTGTTCTTTTTTTTACTGTAATAAACTGTGGTGCATTTTATTACATTTTATTTGGCCCTCGAAAACCTGGAAATAATTTGTATCAATAAAATACTGTAACTTTTCTTACTAAATGATTTATTTTTTATTTCTGTTGGGAGAAAAAAATATATATGTACTCCATGTAATCGCAAATGATGTTCACTTAAATATTGTCTAATTATGCCAAAACATATTATCAAACATTCAAACCATTTTTTTAAATAGACATAAATACTAATAATAATGATTTCAAAGCAAGTTATCCGTCAAATAAAAGTAGCAATAGATTTCATGGTAAAATTGTGAAATTGACTGTGGTTTTTCAGCATGTTTCTCCAAATGAAAAAAAACAGTACTTTTTTTTACTGTAATAAACTGTGGTGCCGTTTTGGCATTTACAGTAATACACGGAAAAATCTACTGTTGATTGGCGGTAAAAAAAAAAAAAGTTTTAAAAAGGCCCCGAGGGGCCAGATGTGGCCCGCCACTTTATTTTATTTGGCCCTCGAAAGCCTGGAAATAATATGTATCAATAAAGTACTATAACTTTTCTTACTAAATGATTTATTTATTTGTATTTTGGGAGAAAAAAATATATATGTACTCCATGTAATCGCAAATGATGTTATCTTAAATATTGTCTAATTATGCCAAAATATATTATCAAACATTCAAACCATTTTTTTTAACATAAATAAATACTAATAATAATTATTTCAAAGCAAGTTATCCATCAAATTGTGCAATGTAAAAGTGTTAAAATTGTGAAATTTACTGTGGTTTTTACAGCATTTTTCCCGAAATGAAAAAAAACAGTACTTTTTTTTACTGTAATAAACGGTGGTGTCATTTTGGCATTACAGTGATACACGCAAAAATCTACTATTGATTGGCGGTAAATTAAAAAAAAAAAAGGCAGCTCAGGTGCTAAAATTTTACTGTAAAATTGCAGTCTTTTTTATTTACAGTAAAAAAAAATTTTTTTTTGGCAACTGAACTGCATTTTTTCTACCTTAAAAACAGCAGTACTGTTTTTCCATTTACAGTAAAATACACAACATTTTGAAGTGAAATTATTGCAACTTACCATATTTTTTTTACATTTTGGTTTGTTTAAAATATACTAATAAAATGCATTAAAAAATGGTGTAATAATAGTATTCACTGTTAGACGCAGCCCTCTGGGGCCAAACATAACTGCGGTGTGGCCCTCAGTGAAAACGACTATGACACCTCGGGTGTAGAACACCATTAAACGCCTATGGGATTATTGTTTTATTCTCTTTATTATACATGTATAATTTTAAACATGTTGTAGGCAGCACGGTGGAAGAGGGGTTAGTGCGTCTGCCTCACAATACGAAGGTCCTGAGTAGTCGTGAGTTCAATCCCGGCCTCTGTGTGGAGTTTGCATGTTCTCCCCGTGACTGCGTGGGTTCCCTCCGGGTACTCCGGCTTCCTCCCACCTCCAAAGACATGCACCTGGGGATAGCTTGATTGGCAACACTAAATTGGCCCTAGTGTGTGAGTGTGAATGTTGTCTGTCTATCTGTGTTGGCCCTGTGATGAGGTGGCGACTTGTCCAGGGTGTACCCCGCCTTCCGCCCGATTGTAGCTGAGATAGGCTCCAGCGACCCCGAAGGGAATAAGCGGTAGAAAATGGATGGATGGATGTATCTTCTACATCGGCAAGGGTGGCATAGTGAGCCTTGTCTCACAAAATAATAATGCAGTCATTTGATTCTTTCTACTCCTGTTCATCTGAGTCTCTACCCAAATTTGAATTGGAATAAAATAAACAGAAATGTAAAATGGGACGTCAAATATGCCCCCAAAGTTTGCTTAGCGGGTAAAAAAAAAAAAAAAAAAAAAAGTTATTTATTTTTCTAAAGATGCTGCACAGTCTACTCAAAATGTACATCATTTCATTGAAAAACAGTATGAACACTTTTGAAGATGGACCTTTTATTGAGGAAAAAAATACAAATAGAAACAAAAATGTCTGAATTAATATCACTTAACACAACATTTTTAAGCCTTTTAATCACTTTCTTAATTTAAAACAAATTTTAGCATCAGAATTTGGCCGGCGTCTTCATATTTTGGGCATTGAAAAAAATGTAGTACGAAAACACTTTTGAAGATCGACCTTTATTGAGGAAAAAAATACAAATACAAAATAATGTCTGAATTAATATCACCCACATGTGTCGGCCCGCCACATCATGTTATGTGACCCACGAAAGCCTGGAATAAATGGGTTTCAATAAAATATATATATTTTTTTTTTTACTAAATGCAATGTTCTTTCAAAAAAATGCATATTTTAAACTTTAACATTATCTGATCATGCCAATTATATTATTATGTACTGTATTGCAAAACTATTTTTGTGAGATAAAAACAAATACTTAAATATCTGCTTGTCACCTTTATTTGTGATTTTAAAGCAAGTTATACATAACAAAATCTAATAATCAAATGCATATGCATTTCGATTAATCATAATTAATCACAGGTTATTACCCGTATGCATAATGTCAATACATTTTTTTTAAAAATCGGCCCTCTGAAAGCAGCCATTCCTGCGATGTGGCCCTCAATGAAAATGAGTTTGACACCCCTGACTTAACACAACAATGTTAAGCCTTTTATCACTTTCTTAATTAAAACTTTTTATTTGCAGTCAGTCTATCTGGGTCTCCAATACCTACCATTTGTCAAAATATTCACCCCCAATATGTAGCCTGTGCTATTACTTCTCTGACATACATATATATATATATATATATATATATATATATATATATATATATATATAGCCCGGACCCCGGCCAAATTGTTTTAACCCAATATATATATATATATATATATATATATATATATATATATATGTCAACTAAAGCCCACACTTAAACTTTCCACGTGCAAGATTGAATCTATTGTAACTTATTTTTATGGGCTTTCCTCTTTGTGATGTTAATTCCTGTTACACGCTGTTATACAGTATATGCCTTGCGCTCTTATTTTGAAGGCGCTAAGAGTGGAAGTGATGACACGGAGTGGAGCGGAGGTTTTTGAAAGAAGGTAAATCAAGTGGTCCTCGTGTAAACTGGAGCCTCCGTGTTTATTATTTTGTAGTTTCATACAGTATAGGCGACATTTATAAACCCTCGGTTACACTATTTAAAAAAGTGATTTAATAAGAAGCCAAAAAGTGCAAAAACAATAATGTTTGTGTTGGAGGAGTTGTGAATGACCGCAGGGCCACAACATTAGGTACACCTGCAGACTGCAGCACGGATTTCATATTTCATTCATTCACAACTCCTCCAACATGAACATTATTGTTTTTGCACTTTTTGGCTTCTTATTAAATAACTTTTTTAAATAGATTAAATCTTGCACGCGGAAAGTTTAAGTGTGGGCTTTAGTTGATATAACACTCCCGTCAGGGGGTGCATTAATCCGGCACAACAGCGGGGCATGGACTTCATTTATAAGTAAAGGTAAGACCATAATAAAAAATTGTTTTTATTAAATATGCTTTTTTGTGTGCTACAGTTTGTATGTGTAAAGTTAAGTTAAAGTACCAATGATTGACACACACACACCAGGTGTGGTGAAATGTGTCCTCTGCATTTGACCCATCCCATTGATCACCCCCTGGGAGGTGAGGGGAGCAGTGGGCAGCAGCGGCGCCGCGCCCGGGAATAATTTTTGGTGATTTAACCCCCAATTCCAACCCTTGATGCTGAGTGCCAAGCAGGGAAGAATGCTGGTATGAGCTTTTAAACATAACCCGTTAACTGCTGCCAATCAAATGGTGAATAAGATACTCTTTAGGGTTCATATGTTTGTAAATCTGACTGTGATGAAGTCAGTGCCTCACCAGCCATGAACCTCACCGCACGTCATATACATATATATATATATATATATATGGGGACAGCGTGGCGAAGTTGGTAGAGTGGCCGTGCCAGCAATCGGAAGGTTGCTGAATACTGGGGTTCTATCCCCACCTTCTACCATCCTAGTCACGTCCGTTGTGTCCTTGGGCAAGACACTTCACCCTTGCTCCTGATGGGTGCTGGTTAGCGCCTTGCATGGCAGCTCCCGCCATCAGTGTGTGAATGTGTGTGTGAATGGGTGAATGTGGAAATACTGTCAAAGCACTTTGAGTACCTTGAAGGTAGAAAAGCACTATACAAGTATAACCCATTTATCATTATTTATTATATATATATATAGAGTCGCGATCAAAAGTTTACATACGCTTGTAAAGAACATAATGTCATGGCTGTCTTGAGTTTCCAATAATTTCTACAACTCTTATTTTTTTGTGATAGAGTGATTGGAGCACATACTTGTTGGTCACAAAAAACCTTCATGAAGTTTGGTTCTTTTATGAATTTATTATGGGTCTACTGAAAATGTGAGCAAATGTGCTGGGTCAAAAGTATACATACAGCAATGTTAATATTTAGTTACATGTCCCTTGGCAAGTTTCACTGCAATAAGGCACTTTTGGTAGCCATTCACAAGCTTCTGGTTGACTTTTTGACCACTCCTTTTGACAAAATTGGTGCAGTTCAGCTAAATTTGCTGGTTTTCTGACATGGACTTTTTTCTTCAGCATTGTCCACACGTTTAAGTCAGGACTTTGGGAAGGCAATTCTAAAACCTTAATTGTAGCCTGATTTAGCCATTCCTTTATCACTTTTGACGTGTGTTTGTGGTCATTGTCCTGTTGGAACACCCAACTGCACCCAAGACCCAACCTCCGGGCTGATAATTTTAGGTTGTCCTAAATAATTTGGAGGTAATCCTCCTTTTTCGTTGTCCCATTTAAGGCGCCAGTTCCATTGGCAGCAAAACAGGCCCAGAGCATAATACTACCACCACCATGCTTCACGCTGGGATTGGTGTTCCTGGGATTAAAGGCCTCACCCTTTCTCCTCCAAACATATTGCTGGTTACTGTGGTCAAACAGCTCAATTTTTGTTTCATCTGACCACAGAACTTTCCTCCAGAAGGTCTTATCTTTGTCCATGTGATGTCAGATGAAACAAAAATTGAGCTGTTTGGCCACAATACCCAGCAATATGTTTGGAGGAGAAAAGGCGAGGCCTTTAATCCCGTGACTGTATATATACGTTAGGTCAGGAAAAAACACAGAGGCTATTTCATCCCTACAAGCCTGTTTCGCAGGTTTCCCTGCTGTTCAGGGGATTTTATAATAAAATATATAATAAAATCCCCTCTGAAGAGCAGGGAAACCTGCGAAACAGGCTTGTAGGGATGAAATAGCCTCTGTGTTATTTCCTGCTGTTCAGGGGATTATATAATAAAATATATAATTAAAATCCTCTGAAGAGCAGGGAAACCTGTGAAACAGGCTTGTAGGGATGAAATAGCCTCTGTGTTTTTTCCTGCTGTTCAGGGTATTTTATAATACAATTTATAATAAAATCCTCTGAAGAGCAGGGGAACCTGTAAAACAGGCTTGTAGGGATGAAATAGCCTCTGTGTTATTTCCTGCTGTTCAGGGGATTCTATAATAAAATATATAATAAAATCCTCTGAAGAGCAGGGAAACCTGCGAAACAGGCTTGTAGGGATGAAATAGCCTCTGTGTTTTTTCCTGCTGTTCAGGGTATTTTATAATAAAATATATAATTAAAATCCTCTAAAGAGCAGGGAAACCTGCGAAACAGGCTTGTAGGGATGAAATAGCCTCTGTGTTTTTTCCTGCTGTTCAGGGTATTTTATAATACAATTTATAATAAAATCCTCTGAAGAGCAGGGAAACCTGTAAAACAGGCTTGTAGGGATGAAATAGCCTCTGTGTTTTTTTCTGATGTATCGTCCGCTCTACCGCGGTATTGAGCACAGTATAACGGATAAACCACAGTAACCTCGACTATATATATATATATATATATATATATATATATATATATATATATATATATATATATATATATATATATATATATATATATATATATATATATATATATATATATATATATATATACAGTATATATATATATATATTCCGAGCGCGGAAAATGCATTTTTAGACAATATGATTTGCCTGAGCGGCTAGGAGACACCGAGAGTAACAACCAGTAGAAAATGGATTAGAAAGGACAGAATATTAATAAAAACAAAAATTAATTAAAAAATAAATATATATATATATATATATATATATATATATATATATATATATATATATATATATATATATATATATATATATATATATATATATATATATATATATATATATTTATTTATTTATTTATTTATTTATTTTTTATTTATTTATTTATTTATTTTATTTTATTTTAACTTGGGACTGCCCGCGGGCCGGATTTTGGAGACCCCTGCTTGACACCATTTCAGTGCTTTGTGGACTTTTCTCCGGCTCGATTGTGTCTCGGCCATGGTTTCCCTCCCACTCCTCCCCAGTGTGACAGTTCAAAGTCTGGCAGCAACAGCCCATCAGCCCAGAAATGCACCTTACAATTTAAACCAGACAGCCAATCACAGCCCTCCTCAGCCATAACAGTCACTTGCAACATTTGCACAACAAAGGAAGCACTGGCTGATTCATCAACCCTCACTCCCCCCTCGCTCCTCCTTTCCCTCGCACTGGTGACTCCTCCTCTCGCCTTTTGTGTTGGCCACCAAAAATCCCCCCTTTACCCACTCTGTAAAAGGAGAGAGAGAACCCCCTCCCCTAATCTCCTTGTGTGCCCATTGGGATTGACTGATGCTGTGCACCCTCATGGGACACATCACACTCTGCCTCCCATTTGCTAAGTAAAGCACTGTTTGGTGTCATTTCTGCCGGCTGGTGGCAGTCACATATTGGTTATTAGTGATTCATGATGTCAAACACATGACTATACCGCTACTTATGTTGTTGTGTGCGTTATACAACATTAGGGACATTTGCTTCTCGTTCTTCAGCACTTAAATACTCTAATGCAGGGGTGTCGAACTTCTTTTCATGGCTGCCCTCAGTGTAACAGTGAATGTAAAAGTATAATCGCCTCATTATATTGTTGCCTATGTATTTGGTTATTTGATTTTTGTACGTACAAAATGATGGATAACTTGCTTTGAAACCGTAAATCAAAGTGACAAGCAGATATTTAAGTATTGTTATTTTTACAAACTATCATACGGTATATTACGGAGCCCCTAAAGGGACATGGGAATTTTTTTTTTTTAGACATGTATCTCGTGGCCACGAGAAACTTTCTCGTGGCCACGAGAAACTTTTTATAAAAAAAAATAAAAATAAAAATAATTTTTTTTTTTTTTTTTTTTTAATAAAAAGTTTCTCGTGCGCACGAGAAACTTTCTCGAGGCCACGAGAAACTTTCTCGAGGCCACGAGAAACTTTCTCGAGGCCACGAGAAACTTTCTCGAGGCCACGAGAAACTTTCTCGAGGCCACGAGAAACTTTGGATGCGTGCGCACGAGAGAGCATATTGGATGCATGCGCGTGGTTTGAGGTGCGTGTTAAAATGGCAGTTTAGAAGTTAATTCGGCTCTATTTCCAACAAAAACGTTCCCTCCCCCATAATCTCCCGTTGCTCAGCAGTTTTGCTCCCTTTTATTAAAAAAAGATGGCTGCAGTAGATTTATTCATGTTCCTTCAAATGCGGAATATACTTGAAAGTGTCATCAACAAACTAAAAGAAGACAAGGTGAGGATATTTTTTAACTATTATATAAAGTAAAAAATTGCCTACTTTTAATGTTGCTATTTTACTGTAGAAAATACCATTTAGCAAAAGTTTTGCTTTTTACAGATCGACACCAATGTCATAGGCATTATGACAGATAAGGAGTTAAGCAAGTATATCGAAAGATATGGGGATCGACTTGCGCTCAGAGCATTTTGCCGTCAAAGAACTGTGACAAACGAAGAGTCGGGAGGAGCAGAGACAGTGAAGTCCTCCCTCATGCAGAAATTAAGAGACAGGTTAAGAACTCCTAACACTGGCATACAAGGCACCGCTACTGGCCAAAAAAATGCAGCCAAAATCACCCGGCGGGTTGAAATGGGATGGCTCCACTTTGAGAGTGGAATGTATCACCAGGTTAGAACGAGAAAAGGAGGAGGAACACGGAATCTGTCTGTCCAGAAATCAGTGACTATGGGTGAACTGTTGGAGACAGGCAAATGCTTGTTTTTTGCAAATGGGCATTCATCAAAAGGACTGATGGAAGACTTCGAGTTTGACATTTGTGATTACAGTCACAGTCCTGTGCCCCGGGAAGTCACGGTGGGCCAGCTGTACGAACAGACTAAACTAAAAATGCTACGCATCTACACAGCCACCAAGTCTAACAAGATTATACTTCTCTCTGATGAATCATCGGACTTCGAGCCAACACAGAAAAGGCCACTGAAGGTAATTTATCCTCTGCCACATTTGTGATATCAATACATATGCTACTGTAGGTATTCCATTTATATTGATTGCATGCGTCACCAGGCTCTGCTTTTTATCCATAGACTTATCAGATTTATTTTTTTATTATCTATAGCAGGGGTGTCAAAAGTGTGGCCCGCAGGCCATTTGCGGACCACAGCTAATGTTTTAAAGGCCCACGGCACATTCTAAAAATACTATTAAAATAAACAAAAACATAACAAAAGTGGAATGAAAAAGCTTAGAGGTGAAATGTCATTTAGAAAAAGTTGCAATGTTGACTAATAAAACAAAGATGTTTCTTTCTTTAAAACTGTCATTGCTCAAAACATAATATTCAATCAAAATTAATGTTATTATGAATTATTGACCTATCCAAGGCAGCTGAGATAGGCTCCAGCACCCCCCGTGATCCAGAAAGGGACAAGCGGTAGAAATGGATGGATGGATGGATGTTTGCCATAAAAAAACATAGTTTTCTTTGACAAAAAGGGTATAGAACAAACAAACAAAACAACATTAAAAAAACTTAGAAATGAGGGATACATCTGAAGTTAATGTAGACTAGAGATTTAAGCGTAAATAAAAAATGTATGTATGCCCTGGCACACCATCATCATCATTTCATGACCCAAGCAAAAAAGTTTTTACACTTTTATACTGAAATAAATACACCTACGACTTATTAAATAATAATACAGAAAACAATAAAGTTTGAATCCATGAAGGAAAGAAGAAAGTGAATGAATGTTTATAACTGAATACATTTACATATGCATTAAAATGTGTTTTCTTTTGTATTATTTTTTTAATGAATGAAGTAACGTTTATAACAACCTTTTTCCAAAACACAATATACAATATGTCATCTGAGAAACTGACATTGTAAAAAAAATAATTAATTTCAGTAGGCCATTAAGGGCTTGAAATTCAAATAGCTTTCAAATGACAAAACTTCAACTCACGCACAGGATAATACATACATTTGTAATTTGTTTTGAAAAGCTTACAAAAAAGTGGAACCCCAAAAATTTAGTGTGGGACTCCATTTTGAAAATTCTTAGCGCCAACACTGATTATGGTTGTGTACCACACCTGTCTCATATGCACAGGTATGATGGATATGATGTTGATACATATTTATTGTTCTCAAACATTAGCCAATTTAATAAGTTTCACCTTTGCTTTCTTACCTGTGCTGCTATTCAATGTGACCTGTACTTTCACAGATGTCATTTATTTTTTAGGATAAATCTATTGTCTTATTTCTATGTCAAGTCTATAAGCTCACAATTTGCTGCTCACCTTTTTATAGGCTAGGACAATGAAGACACGATCCTTGAGGAACAAGACCAGGAGACTCAATCAAGTGGATCATCCAGAGAGCTCCTCTGATTTAGATCTGGCTCCCAGTGGCTCAATGCAGCAAAACCATGAACAAGTAAGCACTTGTATTGCATTTTTATGGAACCAGTCTGTGCTAAACAGTACAGAACTTGTGTTGTCTGAAGATTTTATTGTACCAAAATGTTCAGTATTCTTTAAAATTCAAACATATTTTTATAGTTATAGTTTTCTGTAGTGTCATTTAAATCAAATCTGCGCTGAGCTATATTTATTATAAATCACAGGTGAAATATATGAGGACACAGAAATGGCCTTTAAGAAACCATAATTTATAGTTTTAAATCTGCAGTTAAGATGGAAATCTGCGAACGCTTTGAGTTTAATCCAACATTAAGTAAAAATGCATACACCAAATAATTTACTCAGGTGCAGAGTGTTATAGTCACATGAATATACATAGCAGCTTGGATGAGATTATTCAAACTATAGATAATATAATAATTACACAAATAATAATACATTTGTTTGTTTTCTTGGTTTTTATATTAAATTATCAATAGAGAGGAGAGACAATCAGCCATTCAAGTTCAGCAACTCCTGAGATGGGTAACACAGAGCTCCTGCATCCACGACCTAATGAGGATGTTGGCAGTCATACTCAGCAGTCAACAAGAAGGCATGGATCTGAAGATGACTGTTTAACGCCTGTGCCAAATCAAGATGCAGACCTGTTGTTAAGTGATGTCTCAGATTCCGCTCTTAATCCTGCCATTCCACAATCTCTTGAGGACTCTGAAGTGAAGTTTGGACCCACTGTTGGTGATGATAGTGATACTCAAGACACCACTCTTCCCTGGAATCCAGATGACTTGAGCAGCATGCAGGTACAATGTAGCACTAACGTTTTACAGTCCTGTAAAATTATTACATTTTACATTTATAAAATGTACAAAAACTGTAACGTTACCATCCGAAAATCTTTCACCCTAAGCTTATGTTTTTAGATTAATTTTTCATCCAAACATTCCAAATCTCATTTGCCACAACATTATCACCATTTTTGCATGCTAATTGATACATTGATTGTCAAAATCTTTGATTATTTTCTGTTCACTGAAGGATTAATCAATCAATAATCACACCTAATTACCTTTTTAAAATATCTTGCAGCATTCTACAATCAAGGATGGTCCTGTATCATCAAGCAGTCTTCCAGCATCACCAGATCCATTTGACCAAGAAATCATTATTTTGAAATTAAGACGAGTAAACATAGTTGATGATGTCCTTAATGTCTTCATGGATCCAAAAGTACTGAATGCTAGTCTAAGAATGGAGTTTACAAATGAGAAAGCTATGGACAGTGATGGTGTGTCAAGAGAGGCGTACTCTGCATTCTGGGACCACTTCTTGGACCAGTGTGAGGGGGAAGATGAACGAGTACCCAGGCTACGACCAGACTATTCTGAGAAGAAATGGCAAGCTCTCGGAAGAGTGTGGTTGAAAGGATACCTGGACCACAAAATCCTACCAATCAGACTGTCACCAGCCTTTGTTCTTGCTTGTTGTAAAGGAGTTAGCTCAGTGGATGAAGAACTATTGATGATGTCATTTGCCAGATTTCTTTCAGAGAATGAGCGTGTGTCGCTTGAAAAAGCACTACAGGGTACCATTGATGAAACTGTTGAGGAGGACTTACTTGATGTCTTCTCCAGAATGGGCTCACACTGCCTTCCCCCTAAAAACAATTTACGGGCTGCTATTTTAACAATGGCACACAAAGCTCTTCTTCAAGAGCCAAAGTTCATAATTGATTGTTTCCACTCCAGTGTTCATAATGCTATGCCAATGCTCATAACCAAAGACAACATAATGGAGCTATATGAATCTAAGAGGCCAACTAACAAGAAAGTGGCCCAGATGATAAAACCATCATTTGAAAGCCTAAATCCTAAAGAGCAGACTGCTCTTAACCACCTGCTACGGTATGTGAGAAGCATCGACCAAAGAAAATTGGAGATCTTCTTACGCTTCTGCACAGGATCTACTGTGCTGTGCAAAGACACAATTGAAGTCATTTTTAACACATTGTGTGGTTTAAGTCACAGGCCTGTAGCACACACGTGTGGAGCAGTTCTTGAGTTACCATGCACTTACAGCACATACCCTGAGTTTCGCAAAGAATTTGATAATGTCTTGTCTGGCGACTGCTTCACAGTGGATATTGTGTAGTGAATGGAAAGCACATCTATCTTCTACACTGAGGTTATTATGGCATTTGTCTGATGCAAAACTGTTTCTACAGATTTCCATTTATTGTTCTTATTAAAACAGAGACCGTTTACATTTCTTAAATTGTTTTATTTTCTTATTTTTTCTTTAAATTGTTAGTACATTGAGATTCAATTTTTTTCCACAAGACAGTTTAAGTTTAATAATTTTGATAAGTCAGCAGGGTCTGTTCTCATAGGTGAAAGTCCCTTTTTGTACAAATATTACATTTTCTCATGTGCATCTTTTATACAATTGTGACTCTGAATGATGTTCAGAATTTTTGTCATCATTCAACAAAGAAATTCCTGTTCAATGCAAGTACAATACATTTCATATGGTTGTTAAGTTCTGTTGATTTCCTCTTTCATGTCGTGCTTTGTTTCTCTTTGTAGTCAGTGTGCATATAGTGACATATCAATCCTATTTGCACCTCAGTTTTGCTGCAAAATGTTCTTAATGTTTGTGGCATAGCACTGTTCAAGTGTAGTCAGTGTGGACATGTTGTAGCCCTGAATAATCTGAATAAAATTTAATCTCAAATTAGAGAGCAGATGTTATTTCATTCCTCAGGTGCAGGTACAGATCCAATGCTTGATAAGCATCAGCTGGAAGATGCAGCCGTGACTCTACCATCAGAATGTTGCAGATGTTGTAGATGTCTGTGTCACATGGCACTGCTGGTCGAAATGTGCAGTTACTCTGACACAACAGTACATCAGCTCTCTCCACTGGGGAAATGCAATCACAAGTTGTGTAGAGTTCTGGGAACATGTACATGATTCGGGGGCGACCACTGGGCACCCTGTCATTCTTTGATGGTCTGATGACATGTGCATCCCACACATTGATGGTCTCGTCTAATTCATCCTGGAAAAATAGTACAGAGAGAAAGAAAAGTAAATTAATATGCAATTTGTTATTCTCATCATGTGCTCTTTAATTTAGTTATGAGATGACTTGAAAAAATCTATGTTAAATCTTGAGGTTTTTGATAAAGTGAGGAGAAAATGAGTGGAAAAGGGCAAGCATAAATACATAAATTAATAAACATAAATGAATAAAACAGTGTTTGCTGCCCACTATGCTTGTACTGGGGGGGGGCAGCAAACACTGCCCCCCCCCCGACACTGATGATGAATTAATACGGTATCGTAGGACACCAATAACAGTAATTAAGAAGACACATGGACATGATGCTAATATTCACACCCACTGTCTGCTCATGGAAGGATGTTAAAAGAAAAAAACGAACATTTGTGGGCCTCAATTTAGGATGAAAATGTTGTAATTCAGTAGTTTTTCCATTAGATGCCACTGTTGTACTGTTGATTCATTCCATCTCTGCAGACTGCTTGGAAAAAATAGATAAAACAATGCATTGTCGCTTACCTGAATGAAGCTCATAAAGCAGAACTGAATTAGACCTCGGTCCAAGTATGTACCACCGAACAAACCACGGTCCTTCAGGTCAGTGAACATAGAGATGTAGAACTCCATTGATTCTCTTCTGAGGAAACCCCACCAACTCTCTATGCGCTGATTTGCTGTGCTTGCCCCTTCGATGTAGCTGTCGATACCAGAGCCGTCATGAATGTTGCGACGGAGAAAACGCTGAAAGTCTCTGACTTTAACATTTTCAGTGCCCCGATCGCCCCTGACAATCCTCGGACAACCACCAAATTTCTTCACTGCCTCCATATAGTCATAGGTGGATTAATGACCGGGCCTACCGGGCCCAGGCCCAGGGGGCCAGAGGCCCCAAGGGGCCAGGCCAACTTGGCCCCGCGGCCGCGACCCAAGCAAAACTACTTTTGCAAAAATAATAATCTTAAGCCCCAAGGGGCCAGGCCAACTTGGCCCCGCGGCCATGATCCATAGAGGGTAAGAGGCCCCAAGGGGCCAGGTCAACTTGGCCCCGCGGCCGCGACCCACAGAGGGCCAGAGGCCCCAAGGGGCCAGGCCAACATGGCCCCGCGGCCATGATCCATAGACGGTCAGAGGCCCCAAGGGGCCAGGCCAACTTGGCCCCGCGGCCACGATCCATAGAGGGTCAGAGGCCCCAGGGGGCCAGGTCAACTTGGCCCCGCGGCCACGATCCATAGACGGTCAGAGGCCCCAAGGGGCCAGGCCAACTTGGCCCCGCGGCCACGACCCACAGAAGGCCAGAGGCCCCAAAGGGCCAGGCCAACTTGGCCCCGCGGCCGCGAGCCACAGAAGGCCAGAGGCCCCAAGGGGCCAGGTCAACTTGGCCCCGCGGCCACGATCCATAGAGGGTAAGAGGCCCCAAGGGGCCAGGTCAACTTGGCCCCGCGGCCGCGACCCACAGAGGGCCTGAGGTCCTAAGGGGTCAGGCCAACTTGGCCCCGCGGCCATGATCCATAGAGGGCCAGAGGCCCCGAGGGGTCAGGCCAACTTGGCCCCGATCCATAGAGGGTCAGAGGCCCCAAGGGGCCAGGCCAACTTGGCCCCGCGGCCACGACCCACAGAGGCCCCAAGGGGCCAGGCAAAATTGGCCCCGCGGCCATGATCCACAGAGGGCCAGAGGCTCTCAATCATTATTATCAAAGCTAATTCTCAAATTGGATGGATCACACAACCTCACTCACATATTCTTTATCAATTATTAAAGGTTGTTTCTGAATTTTGATCACAGAACTTAATGCAAATATTCTTGATTGATTGACAAAGCTCATTCTCAAATTTTGATTACACAACCTTACTCTGACAAATTATCATTATCAAAAAGCTCTATCTCGAATTTGGATCACAGAATCTCACTCAAGTATTCTTAGCTGTGCCCCTCCCCCATCAAGTCTTTCATAAACCGGTCTGTTCTTTTAGAATCTCCTCATTTGGTATTTTGAACTCGTGAGAGACTGCTCAAAATTTGGTTTCCTTTCCCTCAGTTCAGACTCAGAGATAATTTGAAATCATTCAACAAGAAGTTTAACGCGCGCACACACACACACACACACACTTGAGTTGAGCATTACTTGGAAATTCTTATATTTTCCATTTTGCTGTTATTATCAGCATCTTCCCATTTTGTCCTTTTCTTTCGAGAAAGTTTACAGTCTGACATTTGTCACTGCTGTCAGTTAATAACTTTTTGGTCTTTGACCCATTTTGTCATTTTCTCGATTCGATCGTCACTGACCACTCTCTCCTGTCTGGCAGACATCGTTGCTGCCATCATAGCTAGCAAGCTGCCTGCAGCGGGTCATCCCTATGTTCCCCGTCCCTATGTTACCCGGGTCCTATGTTCCCCTCTACCGGGGAACTAAGGACCCTTTTTAAAAAAAAGGGTTCTATGTTCCCCGCTGCGGGGAACGTACAACACTTTTTCCAGAAAAGGGTTCTATGTTCCCCGCTGCTTCCAATGCGCGACTAAGTAAGACGCACGCAGACACGCATGACAGAGACGCGTTTAAGTTGTCGAAGGAAGGAAGTTCGCGTTTGAGTTGCTCTATCTGCTGCCGCACGCCCTGTGACAGGTTAGGTTTAGGGATGGTTTTGGTCAGGGCACAATTTCGCCAAAAAAAAGTGCTCCACAACGCCCTGTGACAGGTTAGGTTTAGGGATGGTTTTGGTCAGGGCACAATTTCGCAATTTCGCCAGATACAATGCAGGGAACATAGGACCCTTTTTTAGAAAAAGGGTCCTAAGTTCCCCGGTCGCATACAAAGACCCAGGAACAACCGGGGAACATAGGACCCGGGGAACATAGCAGAGGTGTGGACTCGAGTCACATGACTTGGACTCGAGTCAGACTCGAGTCATGCATTTGATGACTTTAGACTCGACTTGACAAAATGTAAAGAGACTTGCAACTCGACTTAGACTTTAACATCAATGACTTGTGACTTCACTTGGACTTGAGGCTTTTGACTTGACATGACTTGCTACTTTCCCCAAAACCTAAAGCTTAAAAAGTTATTTGGGAGCGCTCCGTAGCTTTCATTTTGTACGTGTCTGTCTATCAGCGTGTGTGCTGCGTGTCAGCGTGTGTGCTCTCAGTACAACAACCAATCAAATGAGATCTACATTGTTTTCATCACACAGCATTCAGCCAATCAAATTGCAGGACAACCAATGAACAAGAGTTGTCAAACAACGTGCCAGTGAGAAAGATTTATGCCTAGGTTGGTTTCGCTCGGGTATAAAAACTACGACTTGGTCAACAAAAAACGAATTGCCGTATGCAAATCACGCAGTTCGAATATTACAGACGGAGACGCAACAACTTCAACAAGATGCACAAAGAAGGGTAAGTTTTGAATGTAAGATAACGTTTATTGGCTAAGTAACATGACTTTTATTTGCTGTGTAGTTAAATCAGTGAGGCTGTAAACTCACTGCTAACGTCATAACCATAGACATCTTATAAGTAGACGCAGCATCGAGCGCTACTGCTTACTGGCGCAGACGAGACGCGGGGCCGCCATCTTGGAGTGGTGATCCGCTCCACTCAGTGCAATTCATTTGGCAGGAGCAATGAACTGTCAGCGCATTTAATTCATTTTACCTCACTGAATACCACTCATTTTCACGCGCTTTTTTGTCATACGTGTAGCTATGATAAAGGACACATGTTTTATTATTCATAGTTTGCTTAACAGTAATATACTATTCTTATATGCTATAAGTGACCAGACGTCCGAGATCAAAACTGGGAATATAATCCCAGAGAAGGGGGAAAAAAACGGTCAGCTATTTTTAAGTTGAAGAAACAATATGATTAGGTTATATATACATGCGTATATCCTACATAAACAATGTATGAATACATTAAATATCTATATATCTTATAGACCGTATCTCTGTTGCTGCAGCAGCAGAGAGTTTATTCTGTCTTGACACTTTGTATTGATATTTTGTATTACATTCTTCCCTTAAATGATCATGTTTACAGTGATTGTTATATATGTATTTTTTTATGTATGTCGCTTTGGATAAAAGCGTCTGCCAAATACTTAAACATATATAAACACCTGTAAGTCTTTATATCAGCTAAAACCACCAATCTGTTTCACTGGATTCAGAAAAGAACCAAATGCTGTCTTACCCAACAATGTTAGTATTTGAATATTGTTACTTGAAGACTTATTCCTGGTTACAATTATACTGTTAAGAAAGTATTGTCTTATATTTTGCCTAAAATGAGAATGCATCATAATCAGTGGCGGCTGGTGAATTTTGTTTTAGGTGGGGCTGAAAGTTTGTAAACCAAACCCCTGTAGGGGCGTCATCCTCCCCCAGAAGATTTCTTTGTGATTTTCACATACAAATATTGAAGATCTTTGCTCCTTCTCAACTCTGTGGTAATATTCTTTTCATAAAATACAACCAATAGTACATTAAAGGCCTACTGAAACCCACTACTACCGACCGCGCAGTCTGATAGTTTATATATCAATGATGAAATCTTAACATTATAACACATGCCAATACGGCCGGGTTAACTTATAAAGTGACATTTTAAATTTGCCGCTAAACTTCCGGTTCGAAACGCCTCTGAGGATGACGTATGCGCGTGACGTAGCCCGGCGAACACGGGTATGCCTTCCACATTGAAGCCAATACGAAAAAGCTCTGTTTTCATTTCATAATTCCACAGTATTCTGGACATCTGTGTTCGTGAATCTGTTTCAATCATGTTCATTGCATTATGAAGAAGGAAGCTGAGCAAGCAAAGAAGAAAGTTGTCGGTGCGAAATGGACGTATTTTTCGAACGTAGTCAGCCACAACAGTACACAGCCGGCGCTTCTTTGTTTACATTCCCGAAAGATGCAGTCAAGATGGAAGAACTCGGATAACAGAGACTCTAACCAGGAGGACATTTGACTTGGATACACAGACGCCTGTAGAGAACTGGGACAACACAGACTCTTACCAGGATTACTTTGATTTGGATGACAAAGACGCAGACGTGCTACTGTGAGTATGCAGCTTTGGCTTTTTTTTGCGTATGTACGTAACTTTTTTAAAATATATAAGCTTTATGAACCTTGGGTTAGGTGAACGGTCTTTTGGGCTGAGTGATTGTGTGTGTTGATCATGTGTTTGAATTGTATTGGCGTGTTCTATGGAGCTAGGAGCTAGCAGAGGAGCTAGCATAACACGTACCGTACCTACGTGCGCGTCACGTACGTAACTTTTTAAAAATATATAAGCTTTATGAACCTTGGGTTAGGTGAACGGTCTTTTGGGCTGAGTGATTGTGTGTGTTGATCAGGTGTTTGAATTGTATTGGCGTGTTCTATGGAGCTAGGAGCTAGCAGAGGAGCTAGGAGCTAGCATAACAAACACGCAGGTGTTATTATGCAGGATTAATTTGTGGCATATTAAATATAAGCCTGGTTGTGTTGTGGCTAATAGAGTATATATATGTCTTGTGTTTATTTACTGTTGTAGTCATTCCCAGCTGAATATCAGGTACCGTGAGTATGCAGCCTTGGCTGCTAAACATTCAATAACTTGACCGTTTGTGCGCGTCACGTACGTAACTTTTAAAAAATATATAAGCTTTATGAACCTTGGGTTAGGTAAACGGTCTTTTGGGCTGAGTGATTGTGTGTGTTGATCAGGTGTTTGAATTGTATTGGCGTGTTCTATGGAGCTAGGAGCTAGCAGAGGAGCTAGGAGCTAGCATAACAAACACGCAGGTGTTTTTATGCAGGATTAATTTGTGGCATATTAAATATAAGCCTGGTTGTGTTGTGGCTAATAGAGTATATATATGTCTTGTGTTTATTTACTGTTGTAGTCATTCCCAGCTGAATATCAGGTCACCCCCGGCTCTCACAGCATCTTCCCTATCTGAATAGCTTCAACTCCCCACTAGTCCTTCACTTGCACTTTACTCATCCACAAATCTTTCATCCTCGCTCAAATTAATGGGGAAATTGTCGCTTTCTCGGTCCGAATCTCTCTCACTTCATGCGGCCATCATTGTAAACAATAGGGAACTTTGCGTATATGTTCAACTGACTACGTCACGCTACTTCCGGTAGGTGCAAGCCTTTTTTTTATCAGATACCAAAAGTTGCAATCTTTATCGTCGTTGTTCTATACTAAATCCTTTCAGCAAAAGTATCAAGTATGACACATATAATAGATCTGCTATCCCCGTTTAAATTAAAAAAATTCATTTCAGTAGGCCTTTAATGTTAAATCTTACTTGTGAAAAGTAATCCCCCGATTCCTTTTTTCAACAGTCCGCTCATTTGAGCAGGAAAACTCTGAACACCAGCCCGGCATCTTTGTTTTCTACCTGTCAACTGTCAGTTTAGGCTGCTCGCCGGCTCATCATCACCACTTCAAGATGCAAATTGCTCGCGTCACAGCAACCAATGCTGCGTCTACTTATAAGATGTCTATGGTTATAACATCATTTCAAACACAGCAATATGTTGCGTCCACTGCAGTTCGCTACCTTATTCATACTTTTTGTCAAGTGATTTTTTTAAGCAGGGTTGCATGAAGTACCTACAATTAACGTTACGTTACTCAATGTATCACACACAGTAACATAACGTTAAGACGGCGGTCAGCAGCACCGCGTATTTTAGCCACCTACAAAAAGACAAACATAGTCAAATAAAGGTCAGTTAAAATGTATACTATATTAAGAATATGTGTACATATTGCATAGGGCCCTGACATCTAAAAAGTACAACTCTGTTCATTGTTATGTTCATGTATTTGTTATGTTTTTCATGTGTACACACACATCAACACACATACAGTATGAGATGAGATCAATGAGATAAGGTAAGAACAGAATAGAAACTGCTGTGGAACTAGTTACAATGCAATATGCCATGGAAATACAATGTTAACACTTTTGTACAAATAAGTACAGTTGCACTTGTTTTTGCAAATGTGTTTATTCTGTAAAGGAATGAGTTAAATGTTTAAAATTGTTTAAACTATTAAAATGACTGGTTAATAGTGCTATTATGAATTGCAATGTCAGTACTATTTTTTTTCCTGCTATTTCAAATGCACTTGTTTTAATAAACAAATACAGCGGTTTAAAAGCATACACAATCTGTGTAAAAATATTAGTCTGCGGTTAAAAGGACTTGAAAGGACTCGAAACTCAAAATGCAGGACTTGTGACTTGACTTGAGACTTTCCAGTCTTGACTTTGGACTTGACTCGGGACTTGCCTGTCTTGACTCGGGACTTGACTCGAGACTTGAGGGCAAAGACTTGAGACTTACTTGTGACTTGCAAAGCAATGACTTGGTCCCACCTCTGGAACATAGGCACGCTCCCGCCTGCAGATAGCAACATTTTGGTGTCCTTTGGGAAAATATTTAGAAAGAAGACAAAAGTACACACAGTTGTACAACTATTATCTTTATGATCTTTTTTTTGTTAGTTTCTCTGTTACTGTGTGTGGCCAATTAAGCGACTTTTGGCCATACCTGGCTGGTGACATTTAGCGACTTTCTGGTTGATGTTAAGATTAATAATAGCAACAGTTCTCTTCATCTTAATGCAATTTATTGTGTCTGTCTCTCCACATTTTGCCATTAGGTACTTTGAGCTCTTGTTGGTCAGTCACTCTAAGGTACATTGTTGCTGCCATCATAGCTAGCAAGCTGCCTGCAGATAGCGACATTTTGGTGTCCTTTGAGAAATATTAAGAAAGAAGACAAAAGTACAAGACATTGTACGATTACTATCTTTTTAAAATTATTTGTTTCACTGTGTGATTGACCGACTTTGCCGCTAGATTTCGCGTCTTTTGGCCATACCTGGCTAGCGACTAAAAACATCATTTAGCGACTTTTTGGTTGTGAAGATAAGTGGTAAAAGCAGATCTTCCTGTTGGTCTTCCCACATTTTGCCATTTGGTACTTTGCACTCTTCTTGGTCACTCCAAGGCATTTGTCCCTGCCTTCAGCTAGTCACTTGGCTCTTTTGGAATATATTTCACTGTAATTGGCTCTCTCTCTCTCTTTCTCCTCAGTACAAATCAGCCTGTTCCCTTGCCATTCATCACTGACCACTCTGCTCTCCTGTCTGTCAGACATTATTGCTGCTTGCAGATAGCTTGGGGTCCTTAGAGAAAATATCAGAAGAGAAAAGTACACAATTATCTTAATTATCTTTTTTATTCAGTCAGTCCTTCAGTGAGTCCCAGTGTGTTGGCGATTAAGCAACGTTGGCATTCAATTAGCGACTTTTGGCCATACATGGCTGGCGACTCAAAAAACTAGAAAAAAAGTACAAAAAGTTGTACAATTAATATCTTTATTATCCTTAATTCCCCTGAATCCTAGAGTGTGTTGCAATTAAGCAACTTTGCTGCTAGGTTTAGCGACTCTTGTTTTGGGCATACCTGGCTAGCGACTACAAACATTATTCAGCAACTTTTTGGCTGTTAAGATTAACGTTAATAAATTAAATCCTAATACAATTTATTGTGTTGGTCTCGCCATCTTGCTATTAGGTACTTTGAATTCTTGTTGGTCTCTGCTAAGGTATCTGGCTGTTGTCTTTGCCTTCAGTTAGTCACTTGGCTCTGGAATATATTTAACTGTACTTGGCTCTCTCTTTCTCCTCAGTACAAATCAGTCTGTTCCCTTGCCATTTAGACATTTTCTTGATTGGATCATCACTGACCACTCTGCTCTCCTGCTGTCTATCAGACATTGTTGCTCCCATCATAGCTAGCAAGCTGCCTTGGTGTCCTTTGTGGAAATATTTAGATAGAAGACTAAAGTGCACAAAGGTGTACAATTATTATCTTTTCAAAATATTTGTTTCACTGTCAGTGTGATTGACCGACTTTGCCGCTAGATTTCGCGTCTTTTGGCCATACCTGGCTAGCGACTGAAAACATCATTTAGCAACTTTTTGGTTGTGAAGATAAGAGGTAAAAGCAGATCTGCCTGTTGGTCTTTCCACATTTTGCCATTTGGTACTTTGCACTCTTGTTGGTCACTCCAAGGCATTTGTCCCTGCCTTCAGCTAGTCACTTGGCTCTTTTGGAATATATTTCACTGTAATTGGCTCTCTCTCTCTTTCTCCTCAGTACAAATCAGTCTGTTCCCTTGCCATTTAGACATTTTCTTGATTCGATCATCACTGACCACTCTGCTCTCCTGCTGTCTATCAGACGAATCAGTTGATTCTCTGCTCTCAATTGTCTATGCTAGTAAGCTGTTATTCTCTGCTTTGGAGTGTTGATGCTGGGTTGCTAGTTTTCTAAATCACCTCACACACTTGAAGGAAGCAGCACCGATCATAAACACACAAACAAACTCACACACACACACACACACCACACACACACACACACACACACACACACACACACACACACACACACACACACACACACACACATAGTTGGTTTATCTGTTGTGATAGGCAAAGAGCCAATGTGCAAAGAAAGAAGGGAAATATGGATCATAAACGTTTAAGTGGAGGAGCTAGAAAAAAAATTCAGCAAGAAAAGAAAAAAAAGGAATCAGTTTTACTTGAGAGTGTTCCAAATATCTCCAGCTTCTTCAGTACAAAGACATCTGCTGAAAGCAATTCTATAAATGCTACTGCAAATTCAGCTAAGGTTAGCAATGCACCTGAGCTAGCATGTAGCTCCCAAGATCCTGAGACCACTACAAGTGTAGACACTGAACCAAATGCTTCTGATGCTTATGATTCAACCAATTCAGCAGTAGCCAGTTGCTCGGATGAATGTGAGGTCACTGCACCTCTGGACAGCATAGAAAATGAGCTGAATCTTTCTTCAACACCATCTACAGTGACAACTCTACCTAGTGATCCCGCTAAATGGGCTGAGACCCTCACTGAGTCAATGAAGGAAGTTCTTATTCAAAGAGGTGCAAAATCATTTCACAACCGTCACAGCCATTATCCAGCTTCTGTGAGGAACAGTGGGCTAGGAGGCAAAACCCGATGCCTAAACAATGAACATTTTACTTCACACTTGCCCAATGGACAACGAGTACAAAGAGAGTGGCTGATGTACTCTCCCTCTACTGGTAATGTTTACTGCTTTGCATGCAAACTGTTTTCCCCAAAAACGCATTCTTTTGTGACAGGCTATTGTGATTGGAAACACTCAGAAAGATTTGGTGAACATGAGCGAAGTGCTGAGCACATAACCTGCATGCAAGCAGTCTTGAACCGCGCCAAAGGTGCCACAGTTGATGCAGACCTGTTCAAACAGTTTCAGGCAGAGAGCAGCTATTGGAGGCAGGTGTTACAAAGAGTTGTTGCAGTCATTAAATTCCTTGCAGAAAGGGGCCTTGCATTTAGGGGTAAAAATGAATCGTTAGGGTCTCCTCTCAATGGGAACTACCTTGGTATTCTGGAGGTCCTGGCTGAATTTGATCCCTTTCTAAAGGATCACATCAGAAAGTTTGGGCAGATGGGTCGAGGTAATACCTCATATCTGTCCTCCACCATTTGTGAGGAATTCATTGAATTGATGGGTGCAAAAACCAAACAGGCTATAGCAGATGAACTGCAAGCAAGCAAATACTACTCTATCATTGTGGATTCAACCCCAGATTTATCTCATGTGGACCAATTGACATTCATATTCCGTTTTGTTAGCAAAGAGGGCAGTGTTGTTGAACGCTTTGTGGGTTTTGAGCCCATTACTAGCCATACAGGTGAAAGTTTGGCTAACTGTGTCATGTCTGTGTTGGAAAATCTAGGGTTAGAGCTGTCAAATTGCAGGGGGCAGGCTTATGATAATGCCAGCAACATGTCAGGGAGGTATAATGGGTTGCAGGCTCACTTAAAGAAAAGCAACCCATTAATACACTATATTCCATGTGCAGCTCACTCTTTGAATTTGGTGGGAGTCAACAGCATTGACAGATGTGGAAATGAAGTCTCTAAGTATTTTGACTTGATTCAGTCTATTTACAACTTCACAACTGCATCCACACACCGATGGGACAGGGTATTTGGCAATTCCAACATAGATCTCACACTTAAAGCTTTATCCAACACGCGTTGGAGTTGCCGTGCAGAATCTACCAAAGCACTGTGGCAGAACTACAGTAAAATAAAAGCAGCACTACAGGTTATTTCCACTGATGACACAGAGAAACGAGACACACGAACTGAAGCTGACAGTCTAGTGCGGAAGCTGGATTCACTTGAGATGGCCTTCATTGCAGGCTTTTGGGACACTGTTCTGTCCAGATTTCAGGCCACAAGTCTGCAACTTCAAAAAGCAGACATGGACCTTGGTACAGCAGTTAGATTGCTGGAATCTCTGCGCACCTTTGTTCTCTCCCAAAGAGATCTATTTGATCATTTTGAGCAGAAAGCCTTAAACATGTTGGGTGGCACCCCATCTTACAGGGCTGAACGGACGAGGAAACGTAAAAAGTTTGCTGATGAATCAGCATCCCCAGATGTTGTGCTTGAGGGAAGGCAACTGTTTCAAATAGAGACATTTATTGCCTCTATTGATCAACTGAGTTCAAGCCTTAATCACCGTCTGGAGGCCTACAAACATCTGAACAATTTGTTCAGTGTCCTTTTCTCTTTGGATACAGAGTCCAATGCTTCAGTCCTTCACAAGGCCAAGATTCTCACTGAATCATACCCATCTGACCTCAATGAAAGTCTTGGACAGGAGCTTATACAGTTCAAATCTTTTATACAGCTCAACAACACTGATGAGGAGAGGACCCCTTCAGGACTGCTCAAAACAATAATACATTTTGGACTACAGCCTACGTTTCCTAATACATACATTGCGCTACAGATTTTTCTCACTCTACCGGTCAGTAACTGTGAGGGAGAACGCTCATTCTCTCTTTTGTCAAGAGTAAAAAATGAGCTGCGCACAAGAATGACTCAGAAAAGATTAAATGCGTTATCTCTAATGGCAATTGAGAGTGAGCTGACAAGAGAGTTGGACTTCAATGATGTGGTGGATGATTTTGCAAAATTGAAAGCACGAAAGAAACCCCTTGCTTAAAGGTGCACTGTGTAAGATTTTTAGGTTATTTCCAGAATTCACCCATTCACTAATGTTAGGCTACCTGTTTTCATGAATACTTACCACCACCATAAAATTCTAAGTATCCATTATGACTTGGAGAATTGCACTTTTGCCATTTCTGGGAAGTGTCACCTGGATTGTGAAGATAGGATTGACTTTAGGCAGAAGCTTGGTGCTTTCTCTGGCAAACTGAACCTCAAGCTTCATTCTCTGCAGCTTTGCATTCTTGTGCAGACTTTCATCCACAAGGAACTTTTCAACTTCCCCACTATCGTGAAGGGGCCATCAAAAGATTTCAGTGTGTCCAGCATGTCTAGTCTCTTACTCTCCTTTCTTTGAGCCATCTCTTGTTTCTCATCTGCCCTACTCTCGAATTTTGCCTTCATGAATTTACTCCAGTTGAGTTCAACCTCCCTTTTTGCTTGTGCTGCTGCCTTGAAACCTCTGAAGCTCCTGGCTCTTCTGTAAAATTATTGACCTATTGACTGCGTTCAGTGTGCCCAACTTCTTCAGTTTGTAGTCCACCTTGCCACATTGTCTCTCCATCCCAATGTTGTGCACAGGGGTGCCATCAATGTTACTAGCCTGTTCACTGACAGGGTCCATTGGGAAGGTCTCCTCATCCATCCTCTGCCTGGCCAGGACAGTCTTCAGATGGGGCAGCATGAGATCTGTCAGCTGCTTCACTTCATCCAAGTATTCGGCAGCCACGTCTGACACTGAGTTCAGGACATGTCCAGTGCCTGTCCAGCCACTATAGCATTCTTGGAAATGGGCTATCTTGACCTGCATGCAGCCCTTGTACCATGAACTGGCCTACACCTTTCTTTGTGGTGCTCTCCGATGCATGTTATCATTTTACCTTTCTCCTTCTCCTCAAGCTTAACCACAAATAGATACAGACTTTGAGCCTCAATTTGCTGCACAGCTGCCGTTATGCCAATGTGTTTTCCTAAGATATTATTTTATTTTTAATGATAGAAGGGAGGAAAAGGGGGCAAAAATCATGTCCGATTTAGTTTTTTGGGTGGGTTGGGGGGTTTATTTCATGATAGCTACCAACTTCCAATACATAATATCTCTCAAATGACCCAATGCACCATCACTGAAGTGGGCGTAATCATTTTCAAAAATGTTTATTTTTAGGCCATTTATCCCCTCCCCCTGTGTCTGTGTGAAACCTGTGCTTGTCAGTGTCTGTGTGGTATACCTAATAGTGTGTGTGCAGTATGTGCACTCTTCTGTACAGTACAGTGTGCATGTCTGTTCACAGTATACAGTATTTCTTGCATAGTGCGTGCGTGTGTGTGCGCCCACACGCGCGGGGGGTTGAGGGGCCAAGACCATGTCAGGCCCAGGGGGCCAAAATTTCTTAATCCGCCCCTGCATATAGTAGCCTCCAATGACTGTTGGGTCACTGCTGGTCGTAAATGCATTCATCCAGATAATTTTCCGGGAAAATCCATCAATACAGCCGTTTATACAGATACCAAATGGTTTCAGTTTGTCATAAGAGTCAAAGTGCCAAATATAATTGGGCCCTTTTGCGAAATAGTTTCGACGATGGAGCCGTCTCCTTCCTCTGAGTTCAACACCCCTTGGGTCAAGTTCTTTAAGAATTAAGCGCACCTCTTCTTTCTTGACGTGTAATCCATCCTCCTTGCATTTAGTGTACATCCACCTATATCCACACAGCTGGCCACTTGTTTGTAACTGCTGGTGAATGAAATCTACCACGCGATCCAAAGAGGTGTATCCTTTGCGCCGAAACAGACTACATACCTTCATAATTCGCTTTAAATGTCTTTCAGACACAATATAGCGATGACGACTAGCAAGCAAAGCAGCAATGTCCTTACAGTGAAGTCCGAGTTGGAAATAGAGCCGAATTAACTCCTGCACTGCCATTTTAACACGCACCTCAAACCACGCGCTCTCTCGTGCGCACGCATCAAATGTTTTCTCGTGGCCTCGAGAAAGTTTCTCGTGGCCTCGAGAAAGTTTCTCGTGGCCTCGAGAAAGTTTCTCGTGGCCTCGAGAAAGTTTCTCGTGCGCACGAGAAACTTTTTATTAAAAAAAAAAAAAAAATTTTTTTTTTTTTTTTTTTTTTTTTTTTAATAAAAAGTTTCTCGTGGCCACGAGATACTTTCTCGTGGCCACGAGATACATGTCTAAAAAAATAATAATTCCCATGTCCCTTTAGGGGCTCCGTAGTATATAATAATCAGGGGTGCTAAAAAAGTTTTTTTTATCACATCCGAATCTCCATTTTTATTTATCTCGATAGTAAATTGATTACCGTATTTTCCGGACTATAAGGCGCACTTAAAATCCTTTTTCCCCCCTCAAAACTCGACAGTGCGCCTTATAACCCGGTGCGCCTAATGTATGAACTCATTTTGGTTGTGCTTATCGACCTCGAAGCTATTTTATTTGGTACATGACGAAATGATAAGTGTGACCAGTAGATGGCAGTCACACATAAGAGATATGTGCAGAAGTAAACAACATATATATATATATATATATATATATATATATATATATATATATATATATATATATATATATATATATATATATATATATATATATATATATATATATATATATATATATATATATATTGTGACAGTCTAAGATTGTCAGTATGACAACATACGGGGTATTACTTATTATAAAAATACATTTTTGAAGGTTCCTGCCTTGATCTCACATGACAGCTATTATTAGTTTAATGTATTTATTTTTATATCCTGTAAAGCGCGCCTATATTTGTTTTCACTTCCTGTTTTTGTCCATTTACCACCACTTAAGTCTGACCGCTGGCTCCCTCACATGTCCCTATTTGCCAATCAGGCTTCGTCTTATGCCAGCCCTGTACTTTTGATCATTTTTATTTATCTCGATAGTAAATTGATTACCGTATTTTCCAGACTATAAGGCGCACTTAAAATCCTTTTTCCCCCCTCAAAACTCGACAGTGCGCCTCATAACCCGGTGCGCCTAATGTATGAACTCATTTTGGTTGTGCTTACCGACCTCGAAGCTATTTTATTTGGTACATGACGAAATGATAAGTGTGACCAGTAGATGGCAGTCACACATAAGAGATATGTGCAGAAGTAAACAACATATATATATATATATATATATATATATATATATATATATATATATATATATATATATATATATATATATATATATATATATATATATATATATACATATATATCATATAGCGCTTTTTCTCAAGTGACTCAAAGCGCTTTACATTGTGAAACCCAATATCTAAGTTACATTTTTAAACCAGTGTGGGTGGCACTGGGAGCAGGTGGGTAAAGTGTCTTGCCCAAGGACACAATGGCAGTGACTAGGATGGCGGATGGTGGGGATCGAACCTGCAACCCTGAAGTTGCTGGCGCGGCCGCTCTAACCAACCGAGCTATACCGCCCCGTATACCGTTCCATTGAAAATATAGAATATTACACACGGCGCTCAAAAATCTATCAAAATGTTTAAGTATGACAATGATGGATTGTTCCGTGCTTCAACATACTATATTATAGAGTATTATTATGGTGTATGGGTAAGGTAAGACATATTATCTGGTGTTTTGTTTCGCAATATTATGCAAAAGCAACTTTTCTTACCTTCTGGTACCTGCCGATCTTGTATTCGGGATCTGCATAAGTCCTGAAAATGACCGCCTTTGTAGTCCGTGCCGACACAGGAGTCGATAAGCTTCTTCTTTTTGTCTATCTTCTTGTTATGGGACATTCATCCTCTGCTGTTGCCATTTCTAATATAAAGTAGTGTAAAGTTCTTACTTATATCTGTCAGTAAACTCGCCATGAAAGCGCTAAAACATACTGGTGTAGTGAGTTTACATTATTCACCCAAGGAACTTTAGTTATTAGAGAGTTCCGGTCAAACGGTTTTTCACGGGACACATTTTCGGCGTTGTTATTGCACTATGCAACATTTTGAGCAAAGAACCACCATTACATGTTATGTAGACCACAAGGAAGTGTTTTACATTTAGAAAAAAAAAAAATATCACTCCTATAATGTGCCCCATAATTGCCTTCTATATGAAAAAAGATCGAAAATAGACCATTCATCAGCGGTGCGCTTTATAATCCAGTGTGCCGTATGGTCCAGAGAATACGGTAATATTTAAAAAATATATATATAATTTTTTTTACCAATTATTTAAAAAAAAACATTTTAGGTCATCTCTGTGCTTACTTGGTGCACATATGTGTCATACATCAGCGACCAAAAGGAGGTTTTGTAACCTGTAAACTGTTTTGTTAAAGGCCTACTGAAAGCCACTACTACCGACCACGCAGTCTGATAGTTTATATATCAATGATGAAATCTTAACATTGCAACACATGCCAATACGGCCGGGTTAACTTATAAAGTGCAATTTTAAATTTCCCGCCACACTTCCGGTTGAAAACGCCTAGATATGATGACGTATGCGCCTGACGGAATCAGTTGATGCGGAAGTATTGGTACCCCATTGAATACAATACAAAAAAGCTCTGTTTTCATTTTAAAATTCCACAGTATTCTGGACATCTGTGTTGGTGAATCTTTTGCAATTTGTTTAATAAACAATGGAGACTGCAAAGAAGAAAGTTGTAGGTGGGATCGGTGTATTAGCGGCGGAATACAGCAACACAACCAGGAAGACAGAGATGGATAGCAGACGCGTCAGCCGGCGAACTCACCTTAACTTCCTCCGTCTCGCCGACCGCATCTGTGATCGGGTGAAGTCCTTCGTCGCACCGTCGATCGCTGGAACGCAGGTGAGCACGGGTGTTGATGAGCAGATAAGGGCTGGCTGGCGTAGGTGGATAGCTAATGTTTTTAGCATAGCTCTGTGATGTCCGGTTGCTAAGTTAGCTTCAATGGCGTCGTTAGCAACAGCATTGTTAAGCTTCGCCAGGCTGGAAAGCATTAACCGTGTATTTACAGGTCCATGGTTTAATAGTATTGTTGATCTTCTGTCTATCCTTCCAGTCAGGGATTTATTTATTTTGTTTCTATATGCAGTTAAGCCCGATGCTATCACGTTAGCTCCGTGGCTAAAGTGTTTTGTCGATGTATTGTCGTGGGGATAAAAGTCACTGTGAATGTCCATTTCGCGTTCTCGACTCTCATTTTCAAGAGGATATAGTATCCGAGGTGGTTTAAAATACAAATCCGTGATCCACAATAGAAAAAGGAGAGAGTGTGGAATCCAATGAGCCAGCTTGTACCTAAGTTACGGTCAGAGCGAAAAAAGATATGTCTTGCACTGCATTCTAGTACTTCACTTGAACGTTCCTCATCCACGAATCTTTCATCCTCGCTCAAATTAATGGGGTAATCGTCGCTTTCTCGGTCCGAATCGCTCTAGCTGCGTTGAAAACAATAGGAAAATGTGAGGAGCCTTTCAATTGACTACGTCACGTTACTTCCGGTAGGGGCAAGGCTTTTTTTAAAATCAGATACCAAAAGTTGCGATCTTTATCGTCGTTGTTCTCTACTAAATCCTTTCAGCAAAAATATGGCAATATCGCGAAATGATCAAGTATGACACATAGAATGGATCTGCTATCTCCGTTTAAATAAAAAAAATTGCATTTCAGTAGGCTTTTAAGGTGTTGTTATTATTATACCAAATAATACATTGCAAAAATCAGTTTGAATCGAGAATCGATTATGAATCAAATCCTCACCCCAAGAATCGAACGGCGAGGTGCCCAAAGATTCACACCAATAACAATTGAATATTTGTTGCATGAGCAGATAATATCAAAGTTGAAAACATGTGAAATGTCCTGTATTACATGCAAGGAAATAATTAAAACATTTAGTAAAAAAGATGAAGTATGCACATTATTCCCAGGATTTCACGGGCCATATTAAATGACGTGTCGGGCCGGATCTGGCCCCGGGGCCTTGAGTTTGACACATGTGCTCTAATGCTTCTCTTAGGGTTCTCTAAGGCCATGTCTACACAAAGCCGGATAACACCTTAAACGAATAATTATTTAGCCTAAGCCCCGTTTCAGCCACACTAAACTATCGTTTAAGGTCCCCCTCCTCGGACAATTTTTTACACGGGTAAGTGCGCCGTCTATTTGTTGAATCTCCGGCTCTTAGCTTTGTATGGACTCATTGATCGTTTACAAACTGAGTTCGGAGAGGAAGTGACGCCAGAAAGACCGCCGCCCCACACAGGAAGTGACGTCAGAAAGAACGCGCCACAGCCAGCTTCATAATAAAGCGGTTTCGTAACTCGGAGCTAACCACTGGAAATATAAAGGCGAGTCATCCAGACATGCCGTGTTTCTCCTTCTTTTAAATGTACAGACGCTTGTGGAAATCACACATTAATACCTTAAGAGAAAGCCATTGCAGCTATTTCGGATACAACACTTCTCAGACGGCAAGAGAACTTTCCAATTGTCGGGGTCAGCTGTGATTCTACTTAGCGAAAAACTTTGTCCATTTGTCGAAGGAGAGTCAACAACAATGCGAGCTCCCATGGATGTGATAAAAAAGGTAGCGTGTGCTTTGTATTACCTGGCCGTCGAGGGAAGACTAACTATGGAAAACGGCGAATGCTTTCGGACTGGCAAAGCAGACTGCATCAGTCAATGTCCGCCATGTATGTCGCAGACTCAACGTCTAGGTACAGAGTATATAAAGTCACCAAAAAGGAATGGACAATGAAGGTGAAGGCAAAAGAGTGAGTGTCCTGACCAGAGACAGTTGTGCTCATAAGTTTACATACCCTGGGAGAATTTATGATTTCTTTGCCATTCTTCAGAGAATATGAATGATAACACAAAACACTTTCTTCCACTCATGCTTAATGGTTGTGTGAAGCTATTTATTGGCAAACAACTGAAGAAAAATGGGCTGCATGGTCGAGTCGCCAGAAGAAAGCCATCACTCCAAATTACTTTGTTCCAGAAGTTTTGAGGCTTGTCTCTGTGCTGTTTGGCGTAATGTAAGCGGGATACTTTGTGACATTTGCGCAGAAATGGCTTTCTATTGGCGACTCCACCATGCAGCCCATTTTTCTTCAAGTGCCTCCTTATTGTGCATCTTGAAACAGCCACACCACAATTTTTCAGAGAGTCCTGTATTTCAGCTGAAGTTATTTGTGGATTTTTCTTTGCATCGCGAACAATTTTCCTGGCAGTTGTGGCTGAAATCTTTGCTGGTCTACCTGAATCCTTAATTTTCCACTTCTTAATCAGCATTTGAACACTGCTGATTGGCATTCTCAGTTCCTTGGATATCTTTTTATACCCCTTTCCTGTTTTATGCAGTTCAATTACCTTTTCTCCATATCCTTTGACAATTCTTTTGCCTTCCCCATGACTCAGAATCCAGAAACATCTGTGCAGCACTGGATGAAAGATGCAATGGTCTGTCAGAAGCCCAGAAACTCACTGACCTTTTATACACACACATTAATTACAAACAAACATGTCAAAGGTGAGGATTGGAATCTTGATTAGCCATTCTAACCTGTTTGTGTCAACTTTCGTGCATGTCATCAGATCAAAGTCACTGGGGTATGTAAACTTTTGATCAGGGTCATTTGGGTACTTTCTTTTGTCATTTTGATTTAAAAAGAGTAAACACAGTTGTTTGCCAAAAAATAGCTTCACACAACCATTAAGCATGAGTGGAAGAAAGGTTTTTGTGTTATCGTTCATATTCTCTGAAGAATGGCCAAGAAATCATAATTTCTCCCAGGATATGTAAACTTATGAGCATGACTGTATCTAGATCCCTAGTTCGATTGATGTTCTTCATCACATTGTTTACGTGCCTAATAAAGATTTGATTAATTTATGATGTCTCAGGTGTGATTTGTTGTAACTTATGGGTTATATAGTTCATGTGAAATGATCATTCCTAATTTGCATGTTTGATTTAAAGGCCTACTGAAACCCACTACTACCGACCACGCAGTCTGATAGTTTATATATCAATGATGAAATCTTAACATTATAACACATGCCAATACGGCCGGGTTAACTTATAAAGTGACATTTTAAATTTGCCGCTAAACTTCCGGTTCGAAACGCCTCTGCGTGTGACGTATGCGTGTGACGTAGCCCGGCGAACACGGGTATGCCTTCCACATTGAAGCCGATACGAAAAAGCTCTGTTTTCATTTCATAATTCCACAGTATTCTGGACATCTGTGTTCGTGAATCTGTTTCAATCATGTTCATTGCATTATGGAGAAGGAAGCCGAGCAAGCAAAGAAGAAAGTTGTCGGTGCGAAATGGACGTATTTTTCGAACGTAGTCAGCCACAACAGTACACAGCCGGCGCTTCTTTGTTTACATTCCCGAAAGATGCAGTCAAGATGGAAGAACTCGGATAACAGAGACTCTAACCAGGAGGACTTTTGATTTGGATACACAGACGCCTGTAGAGAACTGGGACAACACAGACTCTTACCAGGATTACTTTGATTTGGATGACAAAGACGCAGACGTGCTACTGTGAGTATGCAGCTTTGGCTTTTTTTTGCGTATGTACGTAACTTTTTTAAAATATATAAGCTTTATGAACCTTGGGTTAGGTGAACGGTCTTTTGGGCTGAGTGATTGTGTGTGTTGATCATGTGTTTGAATTGTATTGGCGTGTTCTATGGAGCTAGGAGCTAGCAGAGGAGCTAGGAGCTAGCATAACACGTACCGTACCGTACGTGCGCGTCACGTACGTAACTTTTTAAAAATATATAAGCTTTATGAACCTTGGGTTAGGTGAACGGTCTTTTGGGCTGAGTGATTGTGTGTGTTGATCGGGTGTTTGAATTGTATTGGCGTGTTCTATGGAGCTAGGAGCTAGCAGAGGAGCTAGGAGCTAGCATAACAAACACGCAGGTGTTATTATGCAGGATTAATTTGTGGCATATTAAATATAAGCCTGGTTGTGTTGTGGCTAATAGAGTATATATATGTCTTGTGTTTATTTACTGTTGTAGTCATTCCCAGCTGAATATCAGGTACCGTGAGTATGCAGCCTTGGCTGCTAAACATTCGATAACTTGACCGTATGTGCGCGTCACGTACGTAACTTTTTAAAAATATATAAGCTTTATGAACCTTGGGTTAGGTAAACGGTCTTTTGGGCTGAGTGATTGTGTGTGTTGATCAGGTGTTTGAATTGTATTGGCGTGTTCTATGGAGCTAGGAGCTAGCAGAGGAGCTAGGAGCTAGCATAACAAACACGCAGGTGTTTTTATGCAGGATTAATTTGTGGCATATTAAATATAAGCCTGGTTGTGTTGTGGCTAATAGAGTATATATATGTCTTGTGTTTATTTACTGTTGTAGTCATTCCCAGCTGAATATCAGGTCACCCCCGGCTCTCACAGCATCTTCCCTATCTGAATAGCTTCAACTCCCCACTAGTCCTTCACTTGCACTTTACTCATCCACAAATCTTTCATCCTCGCTCAAATTAATGGGGAAATTGTCGCTTTCTCGGTCCGAATCTCTCTCACTTCATGCGGCCATCATTGTAAACAATAGGGAACTTTGCGTATATGTTCAACTGACTACGTCACGCTACTTCCGGTAGGTGCAAGCCTTTTTTTTATCAGATACCAAAAGTTGCAATCTTTATCGTCGTTGTTCTATACTAAATCCTTTCAGCAAAAATATGGCAATATCGCGAAATGATCAAGTATGACACATAGAATAGATCTGCTATCCCCGTTTAAATAAAAAAAATTCATTTCAGTAGGCCTTTAATTGCTGATAAATTGATCTATTAATATTTACAGCTAAAATCAGTTAAAAGGGAATTGATTTGAATTATACATGTATTTGATATTGATTATTTGAGAAACACTGACATTGAATTGAGTTGTTTCTACTCAATAGCCTAACAAAGGGTAAACTAAAAGACTGCATGTTCCACAATGCATTGCGGCAAACCGGATGTTAGAAAGACCGGGAGCAGGTGCATTGTGGTTGTTGAGATGAGAATTACGAGCCTACGGGTGATGAATGAATAACAGATAACAAGTTATAAGGATCGTTTTGTACCGTTTGTATCCCCATTTTTTTCTTATATAAAGTTCAACTTTATTACACATTTCGACGTCCTGTCCAATACTTTGACCGTAGTTAATCTACATTTTTTGGTGCCGAAAAACCCGGAAAAAGATGAGCGAGGGAGAAGCTAAAGCCGCTGCTCAGATGACAGAAGAGGAACGTAGGACCGAAATGGAAAGAATGAGAAGAAAACGGGGTGCAATCAGAGGTACTACGACACGTCTTTTGAACCAGATAGACGGAGAAATGACCGAGCCAGATCCGTACATTGATCATTTCAGTACTTTATTGGACATGTTGTCCGCGGAGGAGGACAGTCTATTTGAGTTGGACAATGGAATTGAACAGCTTACGGCGTTGGAGGACTTGGAGCACGAGATCGAAAACACGGAGGACTATAAACAACGTGTCATCTCGTATAAGAGCCGCGCGCAGCGCATGGTGAAGAAAAAAAGAGGATGAAAAACAGCAGCAACAAGCATCAACGCAGCAGAGGGTGAGCGACGCTAACTCGGCCAACTCATTAGCATACAGGCAGTCTGTGAAGCTACCGAAATTGATTATTGATAAATACAATGGCGATGTCAGTAAATGGCAGGAGTTTTGGAGCCAGTATGAGACTGCTATTCACACGAATGATGCATTGTGCAAACGTGAGAAGTTTACCTACCTGAAAACGTACCTCACAGGAACAGCTGCAAAGGCAGTAGCAGGACTTATGCTTACAGATGCTAATTATGACAGTGCCATCACATTATTGAAAAGCAGATTTGGAAGGAAAGATCTGGTGATCAGTGCTCACATGTCAAGGCTGCTGAATCTAACTCCTGTGAAGAAATCCTCTGATGTGCATGCATTAAGGCAGCTATATGATGAATGTCAAATTCAAATTAGGAGCTTGGAGTCACTGGGTGTAGTGTCAGACACTTATGGAAGCCTACTATGCCCAATTTTAATGAAGATGATTCCAGATGACATAGCTCTTGAATATAGCCGTCAGAGGGGAGATGATGATGAATGGAAGGTTGATGAAATAGTCAAATTCCTACAGAAGGAGGTTCAGAGCAGGGTAAGAGCACTGCAAATGACAACGTCATACACCCAAAAAGAACACAAACCAGAAAGTAAGCCATGGAAGCAGTTATGCTCATCCAATGGGACAAAAATGAACAGACCCAGCATGCAATCTGCTGCTGCACTGCACACAGTCAGCCAGAAGACACACAACTGTATATTCTGTGACAGTGCAGAACACAAATCTGAGCATTGCCCTACCAACAGCATTCCTCAACGCAAAGAAAAGATCAAGAAAATGGGAAGATGTTTTGTGTGTCTGGGACAGAAACACATTGCAAAAACATGCAAAGTGAAGGATGCAGCATGTGAAAAATGTGGAAGGAGGCATCACATTGCTGTGTGCACCGGTGAGAAAAGTGAGGTGCAGCCCCCCAATGTTAAAGAAGAGGCTGTTGTTTCCTCAGTCATTCCTCACTCAGCGAAGATTAAACGAGATGGACATAACACTGTGCTGCTACAAACCGCTAAGGCATGGGTAGGAGGCCCATTAGGCAGAAAAATGGCTCGCTGTTTACTCGATGGAGGGAGTCAGAGAAGCTTCATCCATGAAAACCTTGTGAAGAGCCTGAACTTACCAGTAATAAGACAAGAGACACTCACTCTTCACACATTTGGCTCCTCTGTACCCACAATGTCACAACGCAACACAGTGAAAATCAAATTGGAGAATGTCTGGGACAACCAGCAAAGAATTGAAATTGAGGCCTTAGAAACACCTCAGGTGTGCTCAGCTGTGATGAAAGTTCCCGGTGACCAGATTCAACATGAGCTCAAGAAAAAAGGACTGCAATTAGCAGACTTCCCAGATGATGATGACGATCCTGAGCTATCTGTCCTGATAGGAGCAGACGACTATTGGCAAATTGTCTCAGGAAGAGTGGAGCGACTGACAGAGACATTAGTTGCACTAGAGAGCACATTTGGATGGTCTGTGCAGGGACCAGTGTGCATGTCAAGTGTCGCTGAGGCAACCTGCATGTTCATTTCACTTGAAGAGGACATACTTGTTTCCAAGCAACTAAGTGCATTCTGGGAAATTGAGTCTCTGGGCATCACAAGTGAAAACACACAGAACCCAGCAGAAGAAAAGGCTCTGCAGATGTTTGAGAGAACAACAACTTTCAAAGATGGACGATATCACGTGGAGTTGCCATGGAAACCAGACAAAGCAGCGCTCCAAGACAACTACAGAGTTGCTAAAAAACGATTTGAAGGTCTGAAGAAAAGACTGAAGATACAGCAGATACAATGAAGTAGTGGGGGACTATTTACAGCAGAACATTGCAGAGGATGTGCCAAAAGACAACGCAAGTACAGACAACGTGAAATACTACTTACCTCACCACGCAGTACTCAGAGAAGACAAAGTGACCACAAAGCTGAGAGTGGTGTTTGATGCGTCGTCTCATGAAGATGGCAGTCCATCCCTCAATGACTGTCTGCTAACAGGACCAAATCTGAATCCAGATCTCCTCAGTGTCCTCATTAAATTCAGAAAAAATGAAATCGCCTTTATGTCAGACATAAAAAAGGCTTTCTTGCAGATCTCCATAGTGGAGAAAGACAGAGATGCAGTGAGATTTCTGTGGCTCACAGGCCCACCAAGCGGAGAAGAGGATGGAGAGCTGCGTGTTCTGCGGATGACTAGAGTGGTGTTTGGGGCCTCCCCAAGTCCATTCCTACTTGCAGCTACAATCAGAAAACACCTAAAACAATATGAAACAAAACAACCACAGGTTGTAGAGACACTAAGAGAGTCACTTTACGTCGATGATTTCATTGCAAGCGCACACAGTGTTGAAGAGGCCTATCATGTGACAGCAACTGCAACCCAAATGCTGTCAACCGCAGGCATGGACCTCTGCAAGTGGATGACCAACTCTCATGAGCTGGAGAAGAAATGGAAGGAGGGCACAACAGACCACACACTGGCATCGGAGACACACGGATAAGTGTTGGGCCTAGTGTGGAGACCAAAAACAGATGACTTCACCTTTGACCTCAAACCGCTATTGAGCATCTTAAAGGAAAAGAAGAACACAAAGAGAAGTGTTCTGCAGTCAGCTGTCACTTGATTCTTTCACAGTCAGAATCAAGTGCATGTTTCAAGAAATGTGGGAGAGAGGACTCTCCTGGGACGAAGAGCTACCACCTGACCTGACTCAAGAATGGCAACAGTGGTGTTCAGAACTGCCCCAGCTACACCAGCTCGCCATACCAAGGTGGTATCGAACAGACATGCAGCCAGAAAATAAACATGCCCTAACACTACATGTGTTCTGCGACGCAAGTGAAAGAGCCTACAGTGCTGCAGCCTTCCTACAAGGTGAATCGCCTGATGGAGAACCTATTATGAGCCTAGTCGTTTCCAAATCCAGGGTGGCTCCTCTCAAGAAAATGACATTGCCACGCCTGGAGCTCATGGGAGCTGTGATTGGAGCGAGACTAGCCAACAACTTGATGATGACTCTAAAATTGGAACCAAATCAGATAAGAATGTGGACAGACTCTATGATTACACTGCATTGGATTTGCAGCTCAGCTCAGAAGTGGAAACAGTTTGTTGCAAACAGAGTGACCGAGATCCAGTCACTGACCAACCCTGAGAGATGATCACACATCCCAGGGAAGATAAATCCAGCTGACCTCCCCACAAGAGGACAAAGTGTTGAAGGGCTGAAACAGAACCACATATGGTGGAACGGGCCCAGTATTTTGACATCAACTGATCAGTCAGAGGAGACTGAAAATGTCAATGTTCCAGACAAGGTGAATGCAGAACTAAGGTCCAGCCAACAGATCACTGTGCAGCTCGCTGCAAATGACACAGACCCCACTGAACCAGTGTTAGAACTGGAAAGATACAGCAAGCTGAAAAGAGTCCTCAGAGTGACAGCCTGGATAAAGAGATTCATAGCCAATGCTCAAACAAAAACAAAGAAAAAAGGAGAACTAACTGCTGACGAGTTCTTTGAGGCAGAAAAGTACTGGATCAAGACAACACAACAACAGAGTTTCAGCCAGGAGATAAAACAACTGAAAGTGGAAAAGGGCCTAAACCATGACTGCAAGATTAAAGAACTCAAACCTTTTCTGGATGAACACGAGCTGCTCAGTGTGGGAAGAAGGCTGCAGCAGTCCGAATTCACATACAGAGAGCAGCACCCATGGATTATGCCCAATAAACAAAGATATTCAGAACTGCTGATACAGACCTGTCATGAAAAGGTGATGCACTCAGGAGTGAGAGACACTCTCGTCCAAGTGAGGGAGAGATACTGGATCCTGCGTGCCAGGCAGCTAGTGAAGAGAACTGTGGCCAGCTGCACAGTTTGCAAAAGATTCAAGGCAAAGGCCGGACAGCAGATCACTGCGCCCTTGCCCAAAGACCGAATAACTGAATCCCCACCATTCGAAGTCACGGGTGTGGATTTTGCAGGACCACTTTATGTGAAAACAGATGATTCTGGGAAAAAGTCATACATCGCGCTATTCACCTGTGCTGTTACCAGAGCAGTACACCTGGAACTGGTCTCAGATCAGTCAACAGAGACATTCCTGTTAGCGCTGAAAAGATTCATCTCCAGAAGAGGATTATGCAAAATAATCTACTCAGACAATGCCAGAACATTCAAGAGAGCTGATCAAGACCTGAAGGAGCTGTGGAAAGCTATCAAAGAACCCCAGCTGTTAGAGTTCTTCACAGAAAAGAGCATCACCTGGAAGTTCATTGCAGAGCGAGCAGCCTGGTGGGGTGGATTCTGGGAGAGGCTCGTCCGATCAGTAAAAACATGCCTGAAGAAAGTTCTAGGGAGAGCTTCACTCAACTTTGAAGAGATGTGCACAATACTGACAGAAGTGGAGGCGATCATAAACTCAAGGCCTCTGACATTTGTGCACAATGAAGTGGATGAACCACAGCCGCTGACCCCAGCCCACTTTCTGGTGGGAAAACGGCTGACCTCTCTGCCACCAAAGCCCTTCCCTGCTAACTTTCAGCACACAACTGCAAACAAGGCAGAGATCACTCGAAGATGGAAGTACAGACAGAGACTCACAACCAGCTTCTGGAACGCCTGGCGTAAGGATTACTTACTGGACTTGAAGTCAGCACACCGCTGTGACACACCGACACCCACCCCACTGAAAGTGGGTGACGTTGTACTCATTGGAGAGGACAACACCCCCAGACAAACCTGGAAACTGGGAAGAATCACAGAACTGTTTACCGGCCGAGATGGACTTGTCAGGTCGTGCATAGTCCGCACTCCCTCAGGGACTTTGCTAAGAAGACCTATTCAGTTACTGTACTGTCTTGAGATTTAGATGAACGTAGTTCATGGGGGGAGGATGTTGTAACTTATGGGTTATATAGTTCATGTGTAATGATCATTCCTAATTTGCATGTTTCATTTAATTGCTGATAAATTGATCTATTAATATGTACAGCTAAAATCAGTTAAAAGGGAATTGATTTGAATTATACATGTATTTGATATTGATTATTTGAGAAACACTGACATTGAATTGAGTTGTTTCTACTCAATAGCCTAACAAAGGGTAAACTAAAAGACTGCATGTTCCACAATCCATTGCGGCAAACCGGATGTTAGAAAGACCGGGAGCAGGTGCATTGTGGTTGTTGAGGTGAGAATTACGAGCCTACGGGTGATGAATGAATAACAGATAACAAGTTATAAGGATCGTTTTGTACCGTTTGTATCCCCATTTTTGTCTTATATAAAGTTCAACTTTATTACACATTTCGACGTCCTGTCCAATACTTTGACCGTAGTTAATCTACATGATTCACTACAATATCACAATACCACAGCACACTGGATTCCAGATCATTGAAAAACCACAACACTGGATATTGTTCAGATAAGTTAAATTTAAGAACTTGCACACAAAGCAACACTGGAGGTGACTATGACGTGCGCATTTTCCGTGCATGCGTATTAGGTCGCGGTGCGCCTGCTGACAGAGGGGTGGAGGGGGTCTTAAACGACCATTGTGTGTGTGTGTGGACAAGGATAAGGTTAAGTGGGATTTACCCTGGATAACCTTAGTGTAAATGGGGCCTAAGTACTTATACAGGTTCCCATGGGCTTTCAGTAAGGCCAATATATAGTTTTGCCCAAGAGGGCTTTGCATTTTACATTTAGTGCAGGTTCCATAGCAACAGTGGACCCCACCTCCTTCTCAGCCCTCATTAAGAACAGACCCCTCCTCCCTCTGAGTGCCCCATATGCGTAGTGGCGGATTAGTGTCAGGGTTCAAATAAACATTCTGTGGTGTAAAAAGCTCACGATCAAGCAGAAAACGCCATATGTATTTTATAATGGAAATTAATTGACAAAATCAGTAACAAATGACATGAAAAAGTTGTGTCATTGTTGCAGCACCTGGAAACTCAGTTCTTCCCAAAGAGCCTCCGCAGCAGTCTAATGAATGCATTGTCCCCCATTGCCTTCCAGGCCCTCTCCCATTGGTTCTCTTCCTTCCACAGACCGTGCCCCTTCTTCTCAGCTTTCACCTCTGCCCTGTGAAGCCGCTTGTGCAGACGCCAATAAAGGCGAGAGTCCGGTGAGAGTCCGGGAATGGGCGCCCGGCGGGCCAGGCCGAGTCTAAGCACCTCCTCGTTCATAGAGCGGCTCCATGCTGACCCCTGCTGGACAAAGGAGGTTGGTTCTGTCATTGCGACTAAGAGCATTTCAGCTGTTTGGCAAGGCTTCACCTTGCTTTGAGCCACAAAACAATGCAGGATGTCGCCGTGGCGGCTGATGAGTTTCAGCCAGACGGTTTGAGCCGGAGGGAGACTTTTCTGCAGCCATAATGTTCCGTCTGCAGTCAGGTCCACACCTGCAAGGTTCACAAGCAAGGGCGCCGTGCGCACACCTGACCGGACAAATGAAAACCACAACAGACACGACTGAATACATGACACCAAACTGTATAATGACATCTCCAGTAATAATAATTCAATCATTTTACCCTGCATTCCGCCCAAGTGCAGCTGAGATATAGGCTACAGACCCCCCATGACCAATGGGACAAGCAGTAGAAAATGGATTAATGGATGTATGAATTTTTTTTTTTTTAAACCGCTCTATATACCGAATTTTCCGGACGATAGGGCGCACCGGATTATAAGGCGCACTGCCGATGAGTGGGTCTATTCAGGTCTATTTTCATACAAAAGGCGCACCGGATTATAAGGCGCACTGCCGATGAGCGGGTCAATTCAGGTCTATTTTCATACAAAAGGCGCACCGGATTATAAGGCGCATTAAAGGAGTCATATTATAATTTATTTCTAAATGTAAAACACTTCCTTGTGGTCTACATAACTTTTGGTCAAAATGTTGCATGGATTATGTTTTACAGATCATCTTCAAGTCGCTTTCCCGACAGTCGCTTCAGGATGCGCCGTTTTGTGGGCGCTCTTATTTACGTGGCTCACCTTCGACAGCGTCTTCTCCCCGTCATCTTTGTTGTAGCGGTGTAGCGTGCAAGGACGGGAGTGGAAGTAGTGCGAAAAGATGGAGCTAACTGTTATAATGACATTCAGACTTTACTTCAATCAATAACGGAGCAGCATCTCCTCATCCTGATTGATTGAGACTTTTATTAGTAGATTGCACAGTACAGTGCATATTCCGTACAATTGACCACTAAATGGTAACACCCGAATAAGTTTTTCAACTTGTTTTAAGTCGGGGTCCACGTTAATCAATTCATGGTACAAATATATACTATCAGCATAATACAGTCATCACACAAGTTAATCATCAGAGTATATACATTGAATTATTTACAATCCGGGGGGTGGGATGTGGAGGGGGTTGGGGCGGGGGGTAGGTTTGGTTGATATCAGCACTTCAGTCATCAACAATAATATCATCTGAGAAATGGACATTGAAACAATGTAGGTCTGACTTGGTAGGATATGTACAGCGAGCAGTGAACATAGTGAGCTCAGAAAGCATAAGAACAAGTATATACATTTGATTATTTACATTTGATTAATTACAACTTGGGGAGGTGGGATGTGGTGGGGGGAGGGTGTTAGTTTAGGGTTGTAGTTGCCTGGAGGTGTTCTTTTAGTGCAGTTTTGAAGGAGGATAGAGATGCACTTTCTTTTACACCTGTTGGGAGTGCATTCCATATTGATGTGGCATAGAAGGAGAATGAGTTAAGACCTTTGTTAGATCAGAATCTGGGTTTAACATGGTTAGTGGAGCTCCCCCTGGTGTTGTGGTTATGGCGGTCATTTACGTTATGGAAGTAGTTTGACATGTACTTCGGTATCAGGGAGGTGTAGCGGATTTTATAGACTAGGCTCAGTGCAAGTTGTTTTACTCTGTCCTCCACCCTGAGCCAGCCCACTTTGGAGAAGTGGGTAGGAGTGAGGTGTGATCTGGGGTGGAGGTCTAGAAGTAATCTGACTAGCTTGTTCTGGGATGTTTTGAGTCTAGATTTGAGGGTTTTGGAGGTGCTAGGCTACCAGGAGGTGCATGCGTAATCGAAAAAGGGTTGAATGAGAGTTCCCGCTAGAATCTTCATGGGGCTTTTGTTGACCAGAGAGGAGATTCTGTAGAGAAATCTTGTTCGTTGGTTGACCTTTCTGATTACCTAGGTTGTCATTTTATCACAGGAAAGATTAGCCTGTAGAATGGAACCTAGGTAGGTGACCTCATCTTTCCTGGTGAACCGTGGCTCACTAGTGCAACAACAACGCCGGAAAAGAGTCCCGTGAAAAACAGTCCGACCACAACTCTCTAATAACTAAAGTTCTTTGGGTGAATAATGTAAACTCACTACACCGGTATGTTTTAGTGCTTTCATGGCAAGTTTTCTAACAGATATACGTAAGAGCTCTCTAATAACTAAAGTTCCTTGGGTGAATAATAGCTTACCAAAGTCGTACTAAAACATTTTGATAGATTTTTGAGCGCCGTGTGTAATGTTCTATATTTTCCAATGGTGTTGTTTACTTGAGTCATATTGCAGTCTACACGTATCTCTTATGTGTGACTATCATCTACTGGTCACACTTATCATTACACCATGTACCAAATAAAACAGCTTCGAGGTCGGTAAGCACAACCCAAATTATTCCGTACATTAGGCGCCCCGGGTTATAAGGCGCACTGTTGAGTTTTGAGAAAATCAAAGGATTTTAAGTGCGCCTTATAGTTCGAAAAATACAGGTAACTATCATCTTAACTGTGGTCAAAGGTCAGAATGATGAATATACCTTGCCATGTCCAATTTTAAACTTGGATCAAAGCAAGGTCTATTTTTGGGAGGGTCAAATCAATGTTCCTTTCGTCATTTCTCAAAAAGTCACAACTTTTTCTGAAGAAAAGCGAAGAAGAGCTCATTGACTGAAAAATACTTCAACCCTGTCATTGACATAACGCTCTCACTCAGCAACCAATCAGACTGCACTGATGTCATCACCTAAACTGCCTAAAAGTGGGTTTTCTAACTGACAACTGATATTATCTCAGTAGGGATGCAACGATTAATCAATTAGAAAATTGCTTCAGTGTATATTCTGTTGCTTTGATTATATTGTCTAATGCAACTAATAGAAATGTAAAAACCAGACTGCAATGACAGTTTGAACTATTTTCCCTAATATAAGCATTTAGGCTATAAAGTGTTTTTCATCTAATTAATCATTTAAACAAAGAAACTGATAGATTTCTCGATTACCAAAAATAATCAACAGCTGCAGTCCCAACTCTGTGTTCTCATAACACATTAAGGAATGTTGCAATCACCATTTTTAACAATATGTTTATCAATTCTTTAATGCAGGGGTGTCAAACGTACGGCCCGGGGGCCGGCTCAGGCCCGCAGACAGGTTTTATCTGGCCCGCGGGATGAGTTTGAGTATAAAAATGAGCCGACATTTTTGAATGAAAGAAACTGCTGTTCTAAATGTGTCCACCAGATGTCGTAATAGCAATTCTTTGTATTTTTGTAGATTATGCTACATGTGTAAAAATAAATCAAAAAATCCTGTAATATGATTTTGATATTATGTTTTCATCTTGATAGATTGAAAATTGAAAATGAACACCAATGAGTTGACTGATGAACACTATCACATAATTTATTCAGAAAGTATAAATAACAACAAATAAAAAGGGGACTATAAACCACAACATGTAAGTATACAAAAAACTAACAACATTGTGATTTGTACATTTTCAGAATGTACTTGTTCTATTTTTAAAACAAAGAAAACAATCTGAAGTTGTCTTTATTTTTAAGTTATTGTGCCGTGATTTTACCACTTGGGAGTAGATTTTTCTCCATGTGGCCCCCGATCTAAAATGACTTTGACACCCCTGTACTAATGGAATATATTAGGGTTGCTCAACAAAATTGGTTAACATCCAAATCATGGGATTTATTTATTCCAATTCTAAATTGATTCACAATTTTCGAGAATCAGTTTAAAATATCCATCCATCCATTTTCTACCGCTTGTCCCGTTCGAGGTAGCGGGGGGTGCTGGAACCTATCTTAGCTGCATTCGGGCGGCAGGCGGGGTACACCTTGTCGCCACCTCAGATTTGAAATACATGTATATATTTTTAGTAATCGATTTATGATTTAAAAACAATTATTATTGTTATTTTATTGATAATATTACTGTTTATTTCATAAATTTTTGGTTTTCGTTTTTTGTAGTACTATATTTATTTGTAGTATTGCCTTGGAGTTGGGGTTGCCCTATTTTCTTTTATTAGATTAATTAATATAATGTGTTTTTTGTAAAGTAAATTTAAAAAAAATTAAATTTTTTTTAAATTTATTTTTTTAGGGCAACAATTGGGCATTTAGGTCATAAGTCAGCAGCCCAGGGGAGCTTTTGTAACCTGTTTCAAAACAGTTTTATTCTAATTTATTCTAATTTTTAGAGGGTCTTGTGGGATGACCGCTGGTGTGAGCTCAGTATGAAGAAAAAAACGACAGGCAGGATGGAGAAATGCACTTTCCATTTCAACACAGTCCCTCTCTCCCAAACACTTGCTGTCAAAACTGTAAAGACCAACTGCAAAGTTCCTGTCTTTAAGATAAAAGTGCTGCTCCATCCTGCCTGCGTTAACAAAGTGAGGGTCTCAGAAACCTAACACACACAAGCTGGCGAGCTGCAGAGTTAGACTCCAATGTATTTATTACAAAGGCTATAAAAACGAGTAAGGAAGCTGGACAACTAAAAAGTCAAAAACCAACCACTTTCATGTGGTATTGGAAAGACGAGGATTTTCCCCCTCCACACGATCTGTGTGGTCTCAACAAGATGATGACATAACAACTGCAAGCACCTTGCACTGCAGAGATAGTGGACTTGTTTAAGACTTACAAAGCAGGAGTTGATAAAAGACTTCAATGCTGTGAGATGTTACATGATGTTGGTGGTGTACAAACTCTTGTGCTAATAAAAATGGTAATTAAAAAATGCATTTTTTCACATCTTAATTTCCACCAATTACATGTAGTAGCAATAAGAGTATCGATAAATCCCAGTATCAATAAGTAATATTGATATTGGTATCAATATCGATTAAATCTTAACGATATATAATGCACTTTATATTTTTAGAATCTCAAACTACTACAGTGGGGAGAAGAGACAAGCAAAAGACAATCTAAATGTGATTTAAAAAATACCGCATTTTTCGGACTATAAGGCGCACTTAATATCCTTTAATTTTCTCAAAACTCGACAGTGCGCCTTATAATTTGGGTTGTGCTTACTGACCTCTAAGCTATTTTATTTGGTACATGGTGAAATGATAAGTGTAAATGGTAAATGGGTTATACTTGTATAGCGCTTTTCTACCTTCAAGGTACTCAAAGCGCTTTGACACTATTTCCACATTCACACACTGATGGCGGGAGCTGCCATGCAAGGCCCTAACCACGACCCATCAGGAGCAAGGGTGAAGTGTCTTGCTCAAGGACACAACAGACGTGGCGAGGTTGGTAGAAGGTGGGGATCGAACCAAGAACCCTCCGGTTGCTGGCACGGCCCCTCTCCCAACTGCGCCACGCCGTCCCCCTGTGTGACCAGTAGATGGCAGTCAGAGATACGTGTAGACTGTAATATGATGGCAATCACACATAAGAGATGCGTTTAGACAGCAATATGACTCAAGTAAACAACACCAACATGTTATATGTTCCATTGAAAATTTAGAACATTACACACAGCGCTCAAAAATGTATCAAAATGTTTTAGTACAACTTTGGTACGCTATGAAGCCGCACCGCTTGATGTGCTTCAACATACTAGTATTAATATGGTGTGTGTATAAGGGAAGACTGGCGTTTTGTTTCGCAATATTATGCAAAAGCAACTTTTCTTACCTTCTGGTACCTGTTGATGTGTATTTGGGATCTGCAGAAGTCCTGAAAATTTGCGCGCACCCGCCTTTGTAGTCCGTGTCCACACCGTAGTCGATAAGCTTATACTTTTTCTCTATATTCTTGTTATCGGACATTCCTCCTGCGCTGTTGCCATTTCTTATTTAAAGTAGTGTAAAGTTCTTACTTATATCTGTCAGTAAACTCGCCATGAAAGCGCTAAAACATACTGGTGTAGTGAGTTTGCATTATTCACCCAAGGAACTTTAGTTATTACAGTTCTGGTCGGACGGTTTTTCACGGGACACATTTCCGGCCTTGTTGTTGCTTCCGGATGAGGAGATGCTGCTCCGTTATTGATTGCAGTAAAGTCTGAATGTCATTAAAACAGTTAGCTCCATCTTTTGACACTTCTTCCACACCCGTCCTTGCACGCTACACCGCTACAACAAAGATGACGGGGAGAAGACGCTGTCGAAGGTGAGCCACGTAAATAAGACCGCCCACAAAACGGCGCATACCGAAGCAACTGTCAGAAATCGGCTTGAAGATGATCTGTAAAACATCATCTATGCAACATTTTGACCAAAGAACCACCATTACATGTTATGTAGACCACAAGGAAGTGTTTTACATTTAGAAAAAAACAATAATATGACTCCTTTAATGCTCCCTATAACCCGGTGCCTTTGTATGAAAATAAACCTGACTAGCAGTGCGCCTTATAATCCGGTGCGCCCTATGGTCTGGAAAATACGGTAAATAAAATGAAAAGGGGAACCTACAGAGATGTTTTAAAATTATGTGTTGCATTTCACCTCAGAGGTCCTAATGTTGGTCCATCCTGTGTATCTACATCCAAAGAAGAGAGACACCTGAGTAAGATGCAGTGGTTTTAGCAAGGACAGTGTCCATACTGGTTGACACCCAAATCTGAACAATCAGCAGTTTTCATGTTCATGTTCGTCCTTCAAGTGGACGACGCTGATGGAGCGCCCACACATTCGAGGCCACCCATGATTGGATAACGGAGCTAACACGCTTAAAATGAACATGACCTAACCCAGGGGTCGGCAACCCAAAATGTTGAAAGAGCCATATTGGACCAAAAATACAAAAACAAATCTGTATGGAGCCGCAAAAAATTAAAAGCCATATTACATACAGATAGTGTGTCATGAGATGTAAATTGAATTAAGATGACTTAAAGGAAACTAAATGACCTCAAATATAGCTACAAATGAGGCATAATGCTGCAATATGTACATATAGCTAGCCTAAATAGCATGTTAGCATCGATTAGCTTGCAGTCACGCACTGACCAAATATGTCTGACTAGCACTCCACACAAGTCAATAACATCAACAAAACTCACCTTTGTGCCTTCACGCACAACGTTAAAAGTTTGGTGGACAGAGTGAGACAGAAAAATAAGTGGCATAAAACACGTCCTAGAAAGTCGGAGAAAGTTATACATTGTAAACAAACTACGGTGAGTTCAAGGACCGCCAAAATTAGTAGGACAAAACGGCGCTCGCCAAATACTCGAATCAGTGAAGCATGTTTAATATAAACAGTGTGCTTTATAACAATTAGGGAGGTTTGCGTCATGTTTGTCCTCCTACGGAAACCATATTAAAACAAAAACTTTTTTTTTTTTCCTCATCTTTTTCCATTTTTCATACATTTTTAAAAAAGCTCCTGAGAGCCACTAGGGCGGCGCTAAAGAGCCGCATGCGGCTCTAGAGCCGCGGGTTGCCGACCCCTGACCTAACCGAACGCACTACAAATGTCACAATGACATTTGAGGCCTCAAATAATGACGCAGAGGAGCTCGATATGTGGTATCAGTGTGGATTTGATGCACTTTTAACAGTTTGCATGTTTTTTTTAACATTATTTGTCGATCTTACCTTTGTGTTTTGTAAGCAGAGGTGAGAGTAGTGGCAGGTGAATGGGGATATGCTCAACTTCTATCCCTTTCTCCGTGATGGAATGGACTCTCCCGCGGAGGCTGACGTTCCTCTCCACGAAACGAGCGGGGATCTCAGACACGGCTTGGAATTTGGTGGTCTGGCGAAGACGAAGGAGACAATAGACCGGGGATGTCAAACTGGTTTTCAATGAGGGCCACATGGCAGTTATGGCTGCCATCAGAGGGCCGCTTGTAACAGCCAATAATGTATGAATTTGCCTCTGGATTTCATTATTAATTATAAAAATTGTTTTAAGTAGACTGTCCATTTTATAGTAAAAACTTAACATTTACAAAATCTTACTTTAAGACATAGTGTTTCTTTAATTTTTTACAACATTTTACGGTAAAAGGAAAAACAGTACCGCCGTTTTTTGGGGGGGTTTAACTGAAAATGGAACAAGTGGAGGAGTTCAAGTACCTCGGAGTCTTGTTCACGAGTGAGGGAAGAGTGGATGGTGAGATCGACAGGCGGATCGGTGCGGCGTCTTCAGTAATGCGGACGCTGTATTGATCCGTTGTGGTGAAGAAGGAGCTGAGCCGGAAGGCAAAGCTCTCAATTTACCGGTCGATCTACGTTCCCATCCTCACCTATGGTCATGAGCTTTGGGTTATGACCGAAAGGACAAGATCCCGGGTACAAGCGGCCGAAATGAGTTTCCTCCGCCGGGTGGCGGGGCTCTCCCTTAGAGATTGGGTGAGAAGCTCTGCCATCCGGGAGGAGCTCAAAGTAAAGCCGCTGCTCCTCCACATGGAGAGGAGCCAGATGAGGTGGTTCGGGCATATGATCAGGATGCCACCCGAACGCCTCCCTAGGGAGGTGTTTAGGGCACGTCCGACCGGTAGGAGGCCACGGGGAAGACCCAGGACACGTTGGGAAGACTATGTCTCCCGGCTGGCCTGGGAACGCCTCGGGATGCCCCGGGGAAAGCTGGACGAAGTGGCTGGGGAGAGGAAAGTCTGGGCTTCCCTGCTTAGGCTGCTGCCCCCGCGACCCAACCTCGGATAAGCGGAAGAAGATGGATGGATGGATGGAAAATGGAAAAACAGTACCACTGTGTTTTGGGTTTTTTTTTTACAGAAAAGCTGGCAGCTTAGTTGCCAGAATTTTTGTGCTAAATTTACATTGTTTTTTTACAACATAATATTGTTGATGGAAAAACAGTACAAGTTCTTTTTTTTATTCTGCCAACTTAGCGGCCAGTTTTTCTACCGTAAAAACAAACGTACCGTCTTTCCAGTTACAGTAATACACCGTTAAAAACAACAACCGTAGATTTTACAGTCAAAAACTGGCAGCTCAGTCAACAGAGTTTGAACGCCAAAAAACAGTAGTAGGTTTTTTTTTCCAATTTACATTAATATGCTGTAAAGAACAATGTAAAAAATATTGTCATTTTTATTAATTTGATGGGTATTTTGCCATAAAGTTAAGTATTTTTTATTTAGACAAAAACATTTTTGGAAAGTATGATAATATACTGTAATATTTGTTGCAATATTGGATACTATTTAAGTTTAAGAGGCATGCAATTTCAAGCAGTACATCATTTGATTGTCAAAATTAATTTAGTGAGAAAATATGAAGTACTTTATTGACACATATCATTTCCAGGTGTTTGCGGGCCAGATAAAATGATGTCGCGGGCCAGATCCTTGACATCTGTATCATGTATGATCTTCTCATCATTGATAAGATATTTTAAACTGTTGGTCATGTCCATCTACGACTTCCTTCTTCATTTCTCTAAAGGTGAGGTGTGTTTAAATCTTACCAGTTTGATACTCCTTGCTATGACAATTACACCAGCAAGCGCCAGGCCGGTGCTTATGTTCTATATGGGAGACAAGAGAAGGTTTAGTTCAAACAAAGTGACATATAAAACACCAATGCATAAAGTTCATGTCAATAGCGTCATAAAGTTGAACAAACTATTCTAGGAATCATTTTATGTCAAAAGACATAAAAATATATATATATATATATATATATATATATATATACATATATATATATATATACATATATATATATATATATATATATATATATATATATATATATATATATATATATATATATATATATATATATATATATATATATATATATCCATCCATTCATCCATCTTCTTCCGCTTATCCGAGGTCGGGTCGCGGGGGCAGGAGCCTAAGCAGGGAAGCCCAGACTTTCCTCTCCCCAGCCACTTCGTCCAGCCGGGAGACATAGTCTTCCCAACGTGTCCTGGGTCTTCCCCGTGGCCTCCTACCGGTTGGACGTGCCCTAAACACCTCCCTAGGGAGGCGTTCGGGTGGCATCCTGACCAGATGCCCGAATCACCTCATCTGGCTCCTCTCGATGTAGAGGAGCAGCGGCTTTACTTTGAGCTCCCCCCGGACAGCAGAGCTTCTCACCCTATCTCTAAGGGAGAGCCCCGCCACCCGGCGAAGGAAACTCATTTCGGCCGCTTGTACCCGTGATCTTGTCCTTTCGGTCATAACCCAAAGCTCATGACCATAGGTGAGGATGGGAACGTAGATCGACCGGTAAATTGAGAGCTCAGCTCCTTCTTCATCACAACGGATCGATACAGCGTCCGCATTACTGAAGACGCCGCACCGATCCGCCTGTCGATCTCACCATCCACTCTTCCCTCACTCGTGAACAAGACTCCGAGGTACTTGAACTCCTCCACTTGGGGCAGGGTCTCCTCCCCAAACCGGGGATGGCATTCCACCCTTTTCCAGGCGAGAACCATGGACTCGGACTTGGAGGTGCTGATTCTCATCCCAGTCGCTTCACACTCGGCTGCGAACCGATCCAGTGAGAGCTGAAGATCCTGGCCAGATGAAGCCATCAGGACCACATCATCTGCAAAAAGCAGAGACCTAATCCTGCAGCCACCAAACCGGATCCCCTCAACGCCTTGACTGCGCCTAGAAATTCCGTCCATAAAAGTTATGAACAGAATCGGTGACAAAGGGAAGCCTTGGCGGAGTCCAACCCTCACTGGAAACGTGTCCGACTTACTGCCGGCAATGCGGACCAAGCTCTGGCACTGATCGTACAGGGAGCGGACCGCCACAATCAGACAGTCCGATACCCCATACTCTTTGAGCACTCTCCACAGGACTTCCCGAGGGACACGGTCGAATGCCTACTCCAAGTCCACAAAGCACATGTAGACTGGTTAGGCAAACTCCCATGCACCCTCAAGGACCCTGCCGAGAGTATAGAGCTGGTCCACAGTTCCACGACCAGGACGAAAACCACACTGTTCCTCCTGAATCCGAGGTTCGACTATCCGGCGTAGCCTCCTCTCCAGTACACCTGAATATATCTTACCGGGAAGGCTGAGGAGTGTGATCCCACGATAGTTGGATCACACCCTCCGGTTCCCCTTCTTAAAGAGAGGAACCACCACCCCGGTCTGCCAATCCAGAGGTACCGCCCCCGATGTCCACACAATGCTACAGAGTCTTGTCAACCAAGACAGCCCCACAGCATCCAGAGCCTTAAGGAACTCCGGGCGGGTCTCATCCACCCCCGGGGCCTTGCCACCGAGGAGCTTTTTAACTACCTCAGCAACCTCGGCCCCATAAATGGGAGAGCCCACGACAGATTCCCCAGGCACTGCTTCCTCATAGGAAGACGTGTTGGTGGGATTGAGGAGGACTTCGAAGTATTCCCTCCACCGATCCACAACATCCGCAGTCGAGGTCAGCAGAACACCATCCGCACCATACACGGTGTTGACAGTGCACTGCTTCACCTTCCTGAGGCGGCGGATGGTGGTCCAGAATCGCTTCGAAGCCGTCCGGAAGTCGTTTTCCATGACTTCCCCGAACTTCTCCCATGTCCGAGTTTTTGCCTCTGCGACCGCTGAAGCCGCACACCGCTTGGCCTGTCGATAAATGTCCGCTGACTCCGGAGTCCTATGAGCCAAAAGAACCCGATAGGACTCCCTTCTTCAGCTTGACGGCATCCCTCACCGCCGGTGTCCACCAACCGGATTACCGCCACGACTTGCGCCAACTACCTTGCGGCCACAGCTCCAATCAGCCGCCTCGACAATGGAGGTGTGGAACATGGTCCACTCGGACTCAATGTGCAGCACCTCCCTCGTGACATGTTCAAAATTCTTCCGGAGGTGGGAATTGAAACTCTCTCTGACAGGAGACTCTGCCAGACGTTCCCAGCAGACCCTCACAATGCGTTTGGGCCTGCCAGGTCTGTCCGGCATCCTCCCCCACCATCGCAGCCAACTCACCACCAGGTGGTGATCGGTAGAAAGCTCCGCCCCTCTCTTCACCCGGGTGTCCAAAACATGAGGCCGCAAATCCGATGACAAAGTCGATCATGGAACTGCGGCCTAGGATGTCCTGGTGCCAAGTGCACATATGGACACCCTTATGTTTGAACATGGAGTTTGTTATGGACAATCTGTGATGAGAACAAAAGTCCAACAACAAAACACCTCTCTGGTTCAGATCCGGGCGGCCATTTTTCCCAATCACGCCTCTCCAGGTTTCACTGTCGTTTCCAACATGAGCGTTGAAGTCCCCCAGTAGGACAAGGTAATCACCCGGGGGAGCACTTTCCAGTACTCCCTCGAGTGTATCCAAAAAGGGTGGGTGCTCTGAGCTGCTGTTTGGCGCGTACGCACAAACAACAGTCAGGACCCGTCCCCCCACCCGAAGGCGGAGGGAGGCTACCCTCTCGTTCACGGGGTTGAACTCCAACGTGCAAGCTTTGAGGCAACAAGAATTGCTACCCCAGCTCGTCGCCTCTCACTGCGTGCAACGCCAGTGTGGAAGAGAGTCCAGCCTCTCTCAAGAGAACTGGTTCCAGAGCCCTTGCTGTGCGTTGAGGTGAGTCTGACTATATCCAGCCGGAACTTCTCTACCTCGCGCACTAGCTCAAGCGCCTTCCCCCCCATCGAGGTGACGTTCCACGTCCCAAGAGCTAGCATATGTAGCCGCGGATCAGACCGCCAAGTGCCCTGCCTTCGGCTTCCGCCCAGCTCACAATGCACCCGATTTCTATGGCCCCTTTCATGACTGGTGAGCCCATTGGAGGGGGAACCCACGTTGCCTCTTCGGGCTGTGACCGGCCGGGCCCCATGGGGACAGGCCCGGCCACCAGGCGCTCGCCATCGTGCCCCAACTCCGGGCCTGGCTCCAGAGGGGGGCCCTGGTGACCCGCGTCCGGGCGAGGGAAATCTGAGTCCTCGTTGATGCATTCCCATAGAAGTCATATATATACAGTATATGTATGTATATATATGTATGTATGTATATGTGTATATATATATATATATATATATATATATACTGTATGTATATATATATGTATGTATATATATACACTACCGTTCAAAAGTTTGGGGTCACCCAAACAATTTTGTGGAATAGCCTCTTTTTCTGGCCATTTTGAGCGTTTAATTGACCCCATAAATGTGATGCTCCAGAAACTCAATCTGCACAAGGGTTTTCTAATCATCAATTAGCCTTCTGAGCCAATGAACAAACACATTGTACCATTAGAACACTGGAGTGATAGTTGCTGGAAATGGGCCTCTATACACCTATTTAGATATTGCACCAAAAACCAGACATTTGCAGCTAGAATAGTCATTTACCACATTAGCAATATATAGAGTGTATTTCTTTAAAGTTAAGACTAGTTTAAAGTTATCTTCATTGAAAAGTACAGTGCTTTTCCTTCAAAAATAAGGACATTTCAATGTGATCCCAAACTTTTGAACGGTGGTGTATATATATATATATATATAACTTTTGGCCTGTACTGTACATATACAGCTATAAAAATGTGTATGCTTGTGTCCCTTTTTTCAGAAACACTAATACGATAATGCTAAAAACGTTATGACAGACCATCAGAAAAAAACTGAATGGAATTTTTTTGTTTTTTTTTACTAAATGAAACACCCAGATTGGACATGAAAAAAAATTATGTGAGATGGACTATTTTAACTACGAACGATAAACCACTGAATATTAACATGTGAACATCGCTCCTCTTTTACTTCTCCGACGACCTCCTCGATCGACTTTTTTTTTTTAAATCCAGCAAAACGTAACAAAAATGCAACAAACAGGGCCAAATATGAACGCAAAGGGTAAAAACACCTACATTCTGATACACAGTACAGGCCACAAGTTTGGACACACCTTCTCATGCAATGTGTATTCTTTATTTTCATGACTATTTACATTGTAGATTGTCACTGAAGGCATCAAAACTATGAATGAACACACGTGGAGTTATTTACTTAACAAAAAAAGGTGAAATAACTGAAAACATGTTTTATATTCTAGTTTCTTCAAAAGAGCCACCCTTTTCTCTGATTACTGCTTTGCACACTCTTGGCATTCTCTCGATGAGCTTCAAGAGGTAGTCACCTGAAAGGGTTTTCACTTCACAGGTGTCATAGTATTGATGCCTTCAGTGACAATCTACAATGTAAATAGTCATGAAAATAAAGAAAACGCACTGAAATGAGAAGGTGTGTCCAAACTTTTGGCCTGTAGTGTACATATACAGCTGTAAAAATGCGTATGCTTGTGTCCCTTTTTTCAGAAACACTAATACAACAATGTCTGATAAAATGCTAAAAACGTTATGACAGACCATCTCAAAAAACAGAATGGAATTTTTTATAATAATTGCCAGACACATTTTTTTCTCTAAATTTGGCCCCCCGAGTCAAAATAATAGCTTAGTGATATATCAGATTGTAGGTAGATTTTTTTTTTTACCCTTCGCGTTCATATTTCGCTGTTTTTGTTGCATTTTTGTTGCGTTTCGCTTAATTGTAAAATATGTCGATCAAAGGGGGTGTGATGTTCATATGTTGTCAATATTCAGTGTTTTATCGTTCATAGTTAATATTGTAAATCCCACATTCTTTATTTTTATGTACATTCTGGGTGTCTCATTCAGTAAAAAAATTTAAATTCTATTCCGTTTAAGGCGGTCTGTCATAACGTTTTTAGCATTAAATCAAACATTATTGTTTTGTATTAGTGTTCCTAAAAATAGATATACCGGCCCCCAGACAATTTTTTTTCTCTAAATTTGGCCCCCCGAGTCAAAATAAAAGCTTAGTGATATATCAGATCGTAGGTGGATTTTTTTTTTTACCCTTCGCCTTCATATTTAGCTGTTTTTGTTGCATTTTTGTTGCGTTTCGCTTAATTGTAAAATATGTCGATGAAAGGGGGTGTGACGTTCATATGTTGTCAATATTCAGTGTTTTATCGTTCATAGTGAAAATTGTAAATCCCACATTCTTTATTTTCATGTACATTCTGGGTGTCTCATTCAGTAAAAAAATTTTTAAATTCTATTCCGTTTAAGGCGGTCTGTCATGACGTTTTTAGCATTCAATCAAACATTATTGTTTTGTATTAGTGTTCCTAAAAATAGATATACCGGCCCCCAGACAATTTTTTCTCTAAATTTGGCCTCTCGAGTCAAAATAAAAGCTTAGTGGTATATCAGATGGTAGGTGTTTTTTTGTTTTTTTACCCTTCGCGTTCATATTTCGCAGTGTTTATTGCATTTCGCTTGATTGTAAAATATTTTGATCGAGAGGGGGTGTGACGTTCATATGTTGTCAATATTCAGTGTTTTATCGTTCATAGTTAATATTGTAAATCACACATTCTTTATTTTCATGTACATTCTGGGTGTCTCATTCAGTAAAAAAATTTAAAATTCTATTCAAGGCGGTCTATCATAACGTTTTTAGCATTCAATTAGACATTATTGTGAGGTTTCGTATTAGTGTTCCTAAAAATAGATATACCGGCCTCCAGACACATTTTTTTCTCTAAGTTTGGCCCCCCAAGTCAAAATAAAAGCTTAGTAATGTATCAGATTGTTGGTGGATTTTTTTTTGTTACCCTTTGCGTTCATATTTAGCTGTTTTTGTTGCATTTTTATTGCGTTTCGCTTGATTGTAAAATATGTCGATGAGAGGGGGTGTGACGTTCATATGTTGTCAATATTCAGTGTTTTATCATTTATATTTGATATTGTAAATCCCACATTCTTTATTTTCATGTACATTCTGGGTGTGTCATTCATTAAAAAAATTTAAAATTGTATTCCGTTTAAGGCGGTCTGTCATGACGTTTTCAGCATTCAATCAAACATAATTGTGAGATTTTGTATTAGTGTTCCTAAAAATAGATATACCGGCCCCCAGACAATTTTTTTCCCCTAAATTTGGCCCCCAGAGTCAAAATAAAAGCTTAGTGATATATCAGACGGCAGGTGGATTTTTTTTTTTACCCTTCGCGTTCATATATAGCTGTTTTTGTTGCATTTTTATTGCGTTTCGCTTGATTGTAAAATATCTCAGTAAAAAAGGGGGTGTGACGTTCATATGTTGTCAATATTCAGTGTTTTATTGTTCATAGTTAATATTGTAAATCCCACATTCTTTATTTTCATGTACATTCTGGGTGTCTCATTCAGTAAAAAAAATGTAAAATTATATTCCGTTTAAGGTGGTCTGTCATAACGTTTTTAGCATTCAATTAGACATTATTGTGAGGTTTTGTATTAGTGTTCCTAAAAATAGATATACCGGCCCCCAGACACATTTTTTTCTCTAAATTTGGCCCCCCGAGTCAAAATAAAAGCTTAGTGACATATCAGATCGTAGGTGGATTTTTTTTTTTTATCCTTCGCGTTCATATTTCGCTGTATTTGTTGCATTTTTGTTGCGTTTTGCTTGATTGTAAAATATGTCGGTCGAGAGGGCGTGTGACGTTCATATATTGTCAATATTCAGTGTTTTATCATTCATAGTTAATATTGTAAATCCTGCATTCTTTATTTGCATGTACATGCGCTATATTAATCTAATCTATTATTATTATTATTATTACATTCTGGGTGTCTCATTCAGTAAAAAAAAATTAAAATTCTATTCTGTTTAAGGCGGTCTGTCATAAAGGTTTTAGCATTCAATCAGACATTATTGTGAGGTTTTGTATTAGTGTTCCTAAAAATAGATATACAGGCCCCTAGACACATTTTTTTTTCTCAAAATTTGGCCCCTGGAGTCAAAATAATTGCCCAGGCCTGATGTAAGGAGATACTGTACTAGAAGTCCACTCTCCAAGGTCAATTCTGTACATTATTACATTACTTCGTGAAACTACTGTAGTTGTTAGCAGAACATTCTATTGTATTGTTTTACACAGTATTTCTTATCCGAAGTTTTTATTTTTAAAATACATATGTGGATTAAGATACAAAAGTATCTGTCCTGCAGTATAGCTACTTTTAATCACTTTATGCCAGAATAATCACAGTAGGCATGCAGTACATTATTTAGCGACATGAGCGGGGGGAAATGATGACACCCCCACGCTCAGACAGTATGATGCAATACAGTACCACTACAATAATAAATAAACCTCCAATCAAATACATTAATAAAAAGAGTTTTCGATTCAGTTCCTGTTTGAGTCTCAAGACTGCGCATGCGTGCCTTGTGTTGTGTTGCTAGTGTCGGTATAATGTCGCCTTCTAGCAACCGCTCGCCGGAGGTTCCTACCCGGACAAAGGTTAAATGATCATCTGCCAACTGAGATAAAGTCGACACGAAGTTGTGGGCTGGCGTGTTTTGTCGCGGTCTTCTTCCGTCTTCGGCTTGTGTTTCCCCGCAGGACTCCGGCATGTTGTTGACATGTGCGGTGACGTCACAGGAAGCTCCGCCCCTCTTGTTGTATTGTCCGCGGAGGCAGCAGCATTGCCGCTTGCGTCATAGTCTCCCGCACTTGCAAATGACGAAATGACGTCAAGGAGCGCTGTAATGCATGAATGCCGTCATTGGGCATGCATGGCATGAATCACTTGCTAATTTCTTATTTTAATTCCCAGACAAGACAAATGATTTGTTTTCCTTTGGTGTTTTTTTTTTTGCATCACTTCGAAAAAACAGCTTATTCTACAGTTAACATAAATTGTAACATATTACACACTATTGGTATTAATTATCACATTATTTTCTATATGTTTTAGCCTACTTTATTATACCTCTATTGCCACTGTCATATATGCTTTATATCAGGGGTCACCAACCTTTTTGAAACCAAGAGCTACTTCTTGGGTACTGATTAATGCGAAGGGCTACCATTTTGATACACACTTAAATAAATTGACAGAAATAGCCAATTTGCTCAATTTACCTTTAACTCTATGTTATTATTAATAATTAATGATATTTACACTTAATTGAACGGTTTAAAAGAGGAGAAAACACGAAAAAAAGGACAATTAAATTTTGAAACATAGTTTATCTTCAATTTCGAATCTTTAAAATTCTAAATTCAACCGAAAAAAAGAAGAGAAAAACTTAAAAAAATAATTTGTGGAACATCATTAGTAATTTTTCCTGATTAATATTAATTTTAGAATTTTGATGACATGTTTTAAATAGGTTAAAATCCAATCTACACTTTGTTAGAATATATAACAAATTGGACCAAGCTATATTTCTAACAAAGACAAATAATTATTTATTCTAGATTCTCCAGAACAAAAATGTTAAAATAAATTCAAAAGACTTTGAAATAAGATTTAAATTTGATTCTACAGATTTTCTAGATTTGCCAGAATAATTTTTTTGAATTTTAATCATAATAAGTTTGAAGAAATATTTCACAAATATTCTTTGTCGAAAAAACAGAAGCTAAAATGAAGAATTAAATTACAATTTATTTATCATTCTTTACAATAAAAAAAAATACATTTACTTGAACATTGATTTAAATTGTCAGGAAAGAATCAATCAATCAATCAATGTTTATTTATATAGCCCTAAATCACAAGTGTCTCAAAGGGCTGTACAAGCCACAACGACATCCTCGGTACAGAGCCCACATACGGGCAAGGAAAAACTCACCCCAGTGGGACGTCGGTGAATGACTATGAGAAACCTTGGAGAGGACCGCATATGTGGGTAACCCCCCCCCCCCTCTAGGGGAGACCGAAAGCAACGGATGTCGAGTGGGTCTGACATAACATTGTGAAAGTCCAGTCCACAGTGGATCCAACACATCAGCGGGAGTCCAGTCCACAGCGGGGCCAACAGGAAACCATCCCGAGCGGAGACGGGTCAGCAGCGCAGAGATGTCCCCAACCGATGCACAGGCTAGTGGTCCACCCGGGGTCCCGGCTCTGGACAGCCAGCACTTCATCCATGGCCACCGGACCTATGCAACTCCCCCTCGCAAGGGACAGGGGAGAAGAGGAGAGAAGAAAAGAAACGGCAGATCAACTGGTCTAAAAAAGGGGGGGTCTATTTAAAGGCTAGATTATACAAATGAGTTTTAAGATAGGACTTAAATGCTTCTACTGAGGTAGCATCTCTAACTGTTACCGGGAGGGCATTCCAGAGTACTGGAGCCCGAATAGAAAACGCTCTATAGCCCGCAGACTTTTTTTTGGCTCTGGGAATCACTAATAAGCCGGAGTTCTTTGAACGCAGATTTCTTGTCGGGACATATGGTACAATACAATCGGCGAGATAGGCTGGAGCTAAACCGTGTAATATTTTATACGTAAGTAGTAAAACCTTAAAGTCGCATCTTAAGTGCACAGGAAGCCAGTGCAAGTGAGCCAGTATAGGCGTAATATGATCAAACTTTCTTGTTTTTGTCAAAAGCCTTGCAGCCGCATTTTGTACCAACTGTAATCTTTTAATGCTAGACATAGGGAGGCCCGAAAATAATACGTTACAGTAATCGAGACGAGACGTAACGAACGCATGAATAATGATCTCAGCGTCGCTAGTGGACAAGATGGAACGAATTTTAGCGATATTACGGAGATGAAAGAAGGCCGTTTTAGTAACACTCTTAATGTGTGACTCAAACGAGAGAGTTGGGTCGAAGATAATACCCAGATTCTTTACCGAGTCTCCTTGTTTAATTGTTTGGTTGTCAAATGTTAAGGTGGTATTATTAAATAGATGTTGGTGTCTAGCAGGACCGATAATCAGCATTTCCGTTTTCTTAGCGTTGAGTTGCAAAAAGTTAGCGGACATCCATTGTTTAATTTCATTAAGACACGCCTCCAGCTGACTACAATCCGGCGTGTTGGTCAGCTTTAGGGGCATGTAGAGTTGAGTGTCATCAGCATAACAGTGAAAGCTAACACCGTACTTGCGTATGATGTCACCTAGCGGCAGCATGTAAATACTAAAGAGTGCAGGGCCAAGAACCGAACCCTGGGGAACTCCGCACGTTACCTTGACATAGTCCGAGGTCACATTGTTATGGGAGACGCACTGCATCCTGTCAGTAAGATAAGAGTTAAACCAAGACAAGGCTAAGTCTGACATACCAATACGTGTTTTGATACGCTCTAATAAAATATTATGATCGACGGTATCGAAAGCGGCGCTAAGATCAAGAAGCAGCAACATAGATGACGCATCAGAATCCATCGTTAGCAATAGATCATTAGTCATTTTTGCGAGGGCTGTCTCCGTAGAGTGATTTGCCCTGAAACCGGATTGAAAAGGTTCACAGAGATTGTTAGTCACTAAGTGTTCATTTAGCTGCTGTGCAACAGTTTTAAGAAGAGGAAGGAATTTAAAAGGTAAAAAGGTATATGTGTTTCAAAATCCTAAAATCATTTTTAAGGTTGTATTTTTTCTCTAAATTTGTCTTTCTGAAAGTTATAAGAAGCAAAGTAAAAAAAATAATGAATTTATTTAAACAAGTGAAGACCAAGTCTTTAATATATTTTCTTGGATTTTCAAATTCTATTTGAGTTTTGTGTCTCTTAGAATAAAAAATGTCGGGCAAAGCGAGACCAGATTGCTAGTAAATAAATAACATTTTAAAAATAGAGGCAGCTCACTGGCAAGTGCAGCTATTTGAGCTATTTTTAGAACAGGCTGGCGGGCTACTCATCTGGTCCTTACGGGCTACCTGGTGCCCGTGGGCACCGCGTTGGTGACCCCTGCTTTATATGGTGTTGCTATTGGAACCAATTTCCCAGAAGGCGCATGCTCAGGAGATCAATAAAATCCTATCTAATAGCTAAATATAATAATTTCAGTATCACATACACACGGATATATTTGTGGTTATTTTCAAGCAACAGAAGCTTCTGTTCTATTTTTTTTATTAACTTTAGTGGCAGGTTTTGGTTTTGGTCGAAATATATTTTTGCAAACGTCTTGTAAATAGGGAATATAAAAGAATGGCACATTAAAAAATACCACATTAAAAAATACCACATAAATCCACATATGATATATGTTTAAATTGTTCCACATATACATTGTGGAACAATTTCCCTTGTGGATCAATAAAGTTTGTCTAAGTCTAATATAAACATATTTTATTCCCAGACAAAAAATAAATGCTACATTGTATGCATGTTTGATAAAAGTTTTTTTACATCACTTCAAATAAATGGGAAATATACAGTGCACATAAATAAATGTATTTCAGTATCACATAAAACTATATTATTTTTTGGCTACTATATTCCACTAGCATCTTCCTCAGTTATCATTTTCTTAACTAACCATAACTGCTTATTTATAGATAGAGTAAAACAAATTTGAGTATAGATGTCACTAAAAAATAAATAATAATAATAATAAAAAATAAATGAATAGAAATACCTTATTATAATATCAAATACATATTATTATAATGTAATGTAATTATAATCGACAGTATTACCGTTTTTCTTCATTTGCAACTATGCAAACCGCGCGCACAAAAAAATGCATCAAAAACACAACATGCGAAAAAATACGTCTATCTATACGGCAATGTCATTTGGTATATGTCATTTTTGTTGCATTTTGCTTGATTGTAAAATATGTCGATGGAGAGGGGGTGTTACATTCATGTGTTGTCAATATTCAGTGTTTTATCATTTATAGTTAATATTGTAAATCCCACATTCTTAATTTTCATGTACATTCTGGGTGTCTCATTCAGTAAAAAAATTTAAAATTCCATTCCGTTTTTTAAGGCGGTCTGTCATCACATTTTTAGCATTCAATCAGACATTATTTGGAGGTTTTGTATTAGTGTTCCTAAAAATAGATATACCCGCCCCCAGACACATGTTTTTCTCTCTAAATTTGGCCCCCTGAGTCAAAATAAAAGCTTAGTGATGTATCAGATCGTAGGTGGAATTTTTTTTTTTACCCTTCGCGTTCATATTTCGCTTTGTGTTGCATTTCTGTTGCATTTTTGTTGCGTTTCGCTTGATTAAATAAAATAAATGAATATAAATAAGTACTTATTATATTATCAAATATATGTTATTATGTAGTAACTCATGTAAGCATGTATATTATTGTTTTTCCTCTTCATATGTGATGTTTTGTATTAGGGTTCCTAAAAATAGATATACCGGCCCCCAGACACATTTTTTTCTCTCTAAATTTGGCCCCACGAGTCAAAATAAAAGCTTAGTGATATATCAGATCGTAGGTGGATTATTTTTTTTTCGCCTTCATATTTCACTGTTTTTGTTGCATTTTTGTTGCGTTTCGCTTTATTAAATAAAAAAATGTATATAATTAAGTACTTAATATAAAACAAATGCATGTTATAATGTAGAAAGTCATGTAAGCATGCATATTATTGTTTTCATATATTCCTGTAAAACGACTTTTTTTGTTTTGTTTTCAATAAAGCGCCCAATAAAACGATGACTATTATCAAGTTGACGCCCATAACTTGCCCCACGTGACTTCATGTCTGCATCATAAATTCCTGCACAATGGAACTGCCATTCTATTGATTTTCCACATTTGCAACTATGCAAACCGCATGCGCAAAAAAATGCATCAAAAACACAACATGCGAAAAAATACGTCTATCTATATGGTATACGGTAATTTTCATGTACATTCTGGGTGTCTCATTCAGTAAAAATGTTTTAAATGCATGCATATTATTGTTTTTCCTCTTCATATGTGATGTTTTGTATTAGTGTTCCTAAAAATAGATATACTGGCCCCCAGACACATTTTCTTCTCTCTAAATTTGGCCCCCCGAGTCAAAATAAAAGCTTAGTGATATATCAGATCGTAGGTGGATTTTTAAAAAAATGTTTTACCCTTCACCTTCATATTTCACTGTTTTTGTTGCATTTTTGTTGTGTTTTGCTTTATTAAATAAAAAAAATTATATAATTAAGTACTTAATATAAAACAAATACATGTTATTATGTAGAAAGTCATGTAAGAATGCATATTATTGTTTTTCCTCTTCATATGTGATGTTTTGTATTAGTGTTCCTAAAAATAGATATACCGGCCCCCAGACACATTTTCTTCTCTCTAAATTTGGCCCCCGAGTCAAAATAAAAGCTTAGTGATATATCAGATCGTAGGTGGATTTATTTTTTTTACCCTTCGCCTTCATATTTCACTGTTTTTGTTGCATTTTGCTTTATTAAATAAAAAAAATTATATAATTAAGTACTTAATATAAAACAAATACATGTTATTATGTAGAAAGTCATGTAAGCATGCATATTATTGTTTTTCCTCTTCATATGTGATGTTTTGTATTAGTGTTCCTAAAAATAGATATACCGGCCCCCAGACACATTTTCTTCTCTCTAAATTTGGCCCCCGAGTCAAAATAAAAGCTTAGTGATATATCAGATCGTAGGTGGATTTATTTTTTTTACCCTTCGCCTTCATATTTCACTGTTTTTGTTGCATTTTGCTTTATTAAATAAAAAAAATTATATAATTAAGTACTTAATATAAAACAAATACATGTTATTATGTAGAAAGTCATGTAAGCATGCATATTATTGTTTTTCCTCTTCATATGTGATGTTTTGTATTAGTGTTCCTAAAAATAGATATACCGGCCCCCAGACACATTTTCTTCTCTCTAAATTTGGCCCCCCGAGTCAAAATAAAAGCTTAGTGATATACCAGATCGTAGGTGGATTTTTTTTTTTTACCCTTCGCCTTCATATTTCACTGTTTTTGTTGCATTTTTGTTGCGTTTTGCTTTATTAAATAAAAAAAATTATATAATTAAGTACTTAATATAAAACAAATACATGTTATTATGTAGAAAGTCATGTAATAATGCATATTATTGTTTTTCCTCTTCATATGTGATGTTTTGTATTAGTGTTCCTAAAAATAGATATACCGGCCCCCAGACACATTTTCTTCTCTCTAAATTTGGCCCCCGAGTCAAAATAAAAGCTTAGTGATATATCAGATCGTAGGTGGATTTATTTTTTTTACCCTTCGCCTTCATATTTCACTGTTTTTGTTGCATTTTGCTTTATTAAATAAAAAAAATTATATAATTAAGTACTTAATATAAAACAAATACATGCTATTATGTAGAAAGTCATGTAAGCATGCATATTATTGTTTTTCCTCTTCATATGTGATGTTTTGTATTAGTGTTCCTAAAAATAGATATACCGGCCCCCAGACACATTTTCTTCTCTCTAAATTTGGCCCCCCGAGTCAAAATAAAAGCTTAGTGATATATCAGATCGTAGGTGGATTTTTTTTTTTTTACCCTTCACCTTCATATTTCACTGTTTTTGTTGCATTTTTGTTGCGTTTTGCTTTATTAAATTAAAAAAATTATATAATTAAGTACTTAATATAAAACAAATACATGTTATTATGTAGAAAGTCATGTAAGAATGCATATTATTGTTTTTCCTCTTCATATGTGATGTTTTGTATTAGTGTTCCTAAAAATAGATATACTGGCCCCCAGACACATTTTCTTCTCTCTAAATTTGGCCCCCCGAGTCAAAATAAAAGCTTAGTGATATATCAGATCGTAGGTGGATTTTTTTTAATTTTTTTTTTACCCTTCACCTTCATATTTCACTGTTTTTGTTGCATTTTTGTTGCGTTTCGCTTTATTAAATAAAACAAATTATATAATTAAGTACTTAATATAAAACAAATACATGTTATTATGTAGAAAGTCATGTAAGAATGCATATTATTGTTTTTCCTCTTCATATGTGATGTTTTGTATTAGTGTTCCTAAAAATAGATATACCGGCCCCCAGACACATTTTTTTCTCTCTAAATTTGGCCCCACGAGTCAAAATAAAAGCTTAGTGATATATCAGATCGTAGGTGGATTATTTTTTTTTACCTTTCACCTTCATATTTCACTGTTTTTGTTGCATTTTTGTTGCGTTTCGCTTTATTAAATAAAAAAAGGTATATAATTAAGTACTTAATATAAAACAAATGCATGTTATAATGTAGAAAGTCATGTAAGCATGCATATTATTGTTTTCATATATTCCTGTAAAACGACTTTTTTTGTTTTGTTTTCAATAAAGCGCCCAATAAAACGATGACTATTATCAAGTTGACGCCCATAACTTGCCCCACGTGACTTCATGTCTGCATCATAAATTCCTGCACAATGGAACTGCCATTCTATTGATTTTCCACATTTGCAACTATGCAAACCGCGTGCGCAAAAAAATGCATCAAAAACACAACATGCGAAAAAATACGTCTATCTATATGGTATACGGTAATTTTCATGTACATTCTGGGTGTCTCATTCAGTAAAAATGTTTTAAATGCATGCATATTATTGTTTTTCCTCTTCATATGTGATGTTTTGTATTAGTGTTCCTAAAAATAGATATACCGGCCCCCAGACACATTTTCTTCTCTCTAAATTTGGCCCCCCGAGTCAAAATAATAGCTTAGTGATATATTAGATCGTAGGTGGATTTTTTTTATTTTTTTTACCCTTCACCTTCATATTTCACTGTTTTTGTTGCATTTTTGTTGCGTTTTGCTTTATTAAATAAAAAAAATTATATAATTAAGTACTTAATATAAAACAAATACATGCTATTATGTAGAAAGTCATGTAAGCATGCATATTATTGTTTTTCCTCTTCATATGTGATGTTTTGTATTAGTGTTCCTAAAAATAGATATACCGGCCCCCAGACACATTTTCTTCTCTCTAAATTTGGCCCCCGAGTCAAAATAAAAGCTTAGTGATATATCAGATCGTAGGTGGATTTTTTTTTTTACCCTTCGCCTTCATATTTCACTGTTTTTGTTGCATTTTTGTTGCGTTTTGCTTTATTAAATAAAAAATATATGTAATTAAGTACTTAATATAAAACAAATACATGTTATTATGTAGAAATTCATGTAAGCATGCATATAATTGTTTTCATGTATTCCTGTAAAACGACTTTTTTGGTTTTGTTTTCAATAAAATGATGACTATTATCAAGTTGACGCCCATAACTTGCCCCACGTGACTTCATGTCTGCATCATAAATTCCTGCACAATGGAACTGCCGTTCTATTGATTTTCCACATTTGCAACTATGCAAACGGCGCGCACCAAAAAAAAAATGCATGAAAAACACAAACATGCGATAAATATATCCATCTCCATGTTGCAGGGAGTAACGTGTCGGGTAATATGCATCACGGAGGAGTGACCAGTGACAGTATGACAGATGCAACTGGGGGGCTTTCATCTTGTAAACTGTGAAGTCATGGAGCTACTTGAAGCCGGATGACGCCCCCATTAGCACAAATTGGCCAATAGGAGGCGAGAGGCAGACTTGTCCTCCTGGCCGCCATTAAAGAATTCAATCCATGAGCTGAAATAATGGAAATCTGCTGGAGCCATGGATCCCGAGCAAGGGGGGAGAGAAGCCGATGAGTAGCTTCGCCGATTCGGCATTTTCGTACCTTTTCTCCGGGTGGTTTTAATCGCGTCGGAAGCATCATGGTGTTTTTTAGCGGCGCCGAGGCGGGGCGATGTAGCTAATTGTTTTATGTAGTAAGCAGGCTAGCGTTGGTATGTTAGCTTGTGTGCTAGCGGGCTAGCAGCGCGACCAGGGGGAGGGGAGAGAGTTCCATTGCGTTGAAATTGTTCCAGATCGGCTAGCGGCTATTAGCATTAGCACTAGCGCACCCGGGGGGTCTACGCATTTGGGGGTGAAGTTTTCTTTTACTTTACCGGACTGTGATTATCACTTTAAAAGCGCCAGTCGACCCCGGGGCCATGTTAACTTGTGTTATTTCCTACGCGGTAATGTAGCCCGCACGCCGACCCCGATCGGACAATACATTTGGATGAAGCGTATCGCCGGATGCCTCTCGTTCCAGTCGATGCTATCTGGCCGCTTTTTTTTATATATAAAACGTTGGGCTTAGCTCGCCGAGCTGGAAGTTGTCTGCCTGCCCGACTAGCGGAGGGTAGCCGCTAGCAGCTAGCGAAGTGAGCGACGGGGTAGCTAACAACTAAAAAAAACAAAAAAAAAACCCAGCGTCTCTCCGGCGTGAGGAGCTAAAAACCCCGAGCAGTTCTCGTCCCCCGACGATGGATTTGAAGTGAGAAAAGGATGAGTTCGTGCTTTGTACCAAACGGGGCCAGCTTGGAGGACTGCCACTCCAACCTCTTCTGCCTGGTAAGACTCCACTCTTTTGACTAAGCTAAGCTACTGTTAGCTCCGCCGCTGAGGCCACAGAAAAGCCATTTTGGCTAATCAGGGCTGCCGAGCTTTGTAACGTCAGTTTTGCAGACTGGCGTCAAGGCATCGGGGCCTGCCGACTTCCAAAATCGTGTTTTTCAACCTTATTCTGAGCCGAGGAACATTTTTTTTTTCTCATTGAAACCACACCGCCGGCAGGAAACATTAAAAAAATGAAACTCAGCAGCCGTTATTGACAGTAAAAAAGTCGTTCTCGCAATTGTTGGATATGAATTGAAACCATAACCAAGCATGCATCACTTTAGCTCTTGTCTCAAAGTAGGTGTACTGTCACCACCTGTCACATCACGCCGTGACTTATTTTGAGTTTTTTGGTGTTTTCCTGTGTGTAGTGTTTTAGTGCTTTTATTTAGTTGTTAATTGTCATGTCATGTATGGATGTACTTTGTGGACGCCGTCTGCTCCACACGCTGCAAAGTCTTTGCTGTCGTCCAGCATTCTGTTTGTTTACTTTGCAGCCTGTTTAGTTTTAGTTTCGTTCTGCATGGTCACTAAGCTTCAATGCCTTTTCTTAGCGTCACTAGTCTATTTGTTTATTTTTGGTTTAAGCATTAGACACCTTTTTACCTGCACCCTGCCTCCCGCTGTCGTCTGCATATTGTGATCGCGACAAACAATGTTCCCGACATCTACAAAGCAATTGGCTACCGTATTTTTTGGAGTATAAATCGTAGTTTTTTTCAGAGTTAGGCCGGGGGTGCAACATATACTCTGGAGCGACTTGTGTGTGAAATTATTAACACATTACCGTAAAATATCAAATAATATTATTTATCTCATTCACGTATCGATAGAAGAGGAAGCGCCGCATTGTCTACCTTTGGAGTTGACAGAGTTGTTTAGAAGCGACACAGAGGAAGAACATTTCGTCGGATTTAGCGATTAGGAGTGACAGATTGTTTGGTAAAAGTATAGCATGTTCTGTATGTTATAGTTATTTGAATGACTCTTACCATAATATGTTACGATAACATACCAGGCACGTTCTCAGTTGGTTATTTATGCGTCATATAACGTACACTTATGCAGCCTGTTGTTCACTATTCTTTATTTATTTTAAATTGCCTTTCAAATGTCTATTCTTGGTGTTGGATTTTATCAAATACATTTCCCCAAAAAATGCGAGTTATACTCTAGTGCGATTTATATATGTTTTTTTCTTTCTTTATTATGCATTTTCGGCCGGTGCGATTTATACTCCGGAGCGATTTATAATCCGGAAAATACGGTACTGGTTTGCCAAAAATATTTTTAACCCAATCAGGTGAAATTACATAATCTCCCACGGCAGGCCAGTACCCGAGTGTGCCGCGGCACAGTGGTTGAAAAACACTGGTCTAGCCAACTTCCATAATAGGAGCAGAAACACACCGCGGGGCCAAGTGTTGCCCACTTGCCTTGTGGAGAGTTGCTTAGGAAAATGGCTCGTATGTTGCAAGCAATAAGAGTGCGTTGACATGGATTGCAAGAAAGGCCAATTCTTACTACATATGTAATGTAGTGCCATTCAGAGTTCTAATTGTGCTCTACCAACTTTATTTAATTAATGGATAATACTTGTTTATATGCTAGCTGTTGCAGAGAACTTTCCAAACATGTACACATCTTCATTTATCAGCAAAATGTATTTCTGCATTGTGCAACACCCATAGAAAATGTCAACAAACTTCAGTTTTAACCATTTTTGTGTCTTTTTTTTTTCAACAAAACTGACTACTCGTTTGGTAAATATATTTTTGCTAATATCTCTCTTTGTTTTTTTATTTTTAATCTAGGCTGATTTGACCGGGATAAAATGGCGGCGTTTCGTGGGGCAAGGACCCACGTCGTCGCCCATCCTCTTCCCCGTGACCGAGGAGGACCCGATCTTGTGTAGCTTCAGCCGCTGCATGGCGGCAGACGTGCTGAGCGTGTGGCGGAGGCACCCTACGCCGGGTCGCAGGGAGCTCTGGCTCTTCTGGTGGGGCGACGACCCCAGTTTCGCCGAGCTCATCCACAACGAGCTCTCGAGTGAGTCCACGCCGCAGGTCTTTTGTTTGCATAACATAGCCTATATTTGTGTACATGACCCAGCGCATACTCTTTAAATATCCCATCGCACAACTGCAGGATGGGTTTGATTTAAAATCTCACCGTCAAACACTTGTCTTTTATGGCAATTTGGATTATACAACTTGTGATGTGTTTGTGAGTCAGCCTCCAAAGCTTTGTGGAATCTATTGGCTCTTGGCCACCACAGATTCAGGCTGGTATGTAACAGCTTTCCTCAAAATGCTTTTGGAATTTGATTTTCAACAATTCAGCCCAATCTATTCAGGATATGTTTTTTTTGTTTGTGTTCAAAAAAATACACACTTATTACACATGAGTGAGAGCTGCCTTCTTAGGGGGGGGTCAGCTCAGGTACCCAGATTAGTATTAACACCAAAGTTGCTAATGTTTACCTTTCATCAATAGATGCACAATCTAATAAGACCTGCATTTACTTTAACAAAAATAATAATGCTCCGATTCTTGCTCCACAACATGACTATTAGACAAGAACAACCTTTAGGGCACATATATAAACAATTGGGCAATACCCCTGCAGGGACACTGTGGCTGCACACTCACCACCGTATTTTCTAACATCCTTGCCTTCCTGTAGGCGAGGAGGACGGCGAGTGGGAGAGCGGCTTGTCCTACGAGTGTCGCACGCTCCTGTTCAAAGCCATCCACAACCTCCTGGAGCGCTGCCTCATGAACCGCGGCTTCGTGCGTATCGGCAAGTGGTTTGTGAAGCCCTATCAGAAGGAGGAGAAAGTCCTCAACAAAAGGTACCGTCACACATGACCTTTTTTGTATTGCATCCCTCTTTTTCTGCTGGACCTTGTGCCAATGACACCATTTGCTATTTTTGCACATAAAATCAAGATCTGTTAGTACAGCAGGGTCCCATTTAGAATACCTTGGATCCACAGATGTTCAGGGGTGCTGAAAACCTTTGTTTGCATTGGACATAACAGAAATCAAAGTTATTCGTACCTTAGTCAAACTGTTTTAAGATTTGCTATATTCTTATCAATCCCACAAGTGTAACAGTAGGTGATTAGCTGTGTTGCAGTTATGTCTCATGCATCTTGCTCAACGTTCTTTCTGTCACAAGTGCAAAATGAAGTTAACTATAGTTTATGAAAAAAACTATAAAATGCTTGCTGAAGTGTCCTCATGTTGTCTGTGAAAGTTTAGTTGTTGCACCTATATATGCGTAATTTCCCTTATTTATGGTGTATTTCCAAATGGTTCGACTTCAGGGGCATTAAATGTGTTGTACTCTCATTTGAAGCAGCATCTAGAAGTACTATTTAAAGGGATACTGCACTTTTTGGGGGGATTTTGTCTATTGTTTACAATCATTATGAAAGACAAGACGACAGATGTATTTTTTTTTAATGCATTCTAACTTGTAAATACAAGTCCGCATACAATGGAGCCAAAGGGAAGTCCTCTATTCTGCCCACAAAATCAAATAAATAACCATCCAAAAACCACCAACTATACTCTATTTACATTTCGTGACTTTAATATTAACCAAGTTTTAGTGATATTGTTATTATAAGCGTTAACGCAGACAATCTATTTATATTGCCCTGTGATCACAAGCTTGTGTGGCTATTTTGACATAATCAGTTGGTTAACTGCTTTCTAGCCTCGGAGCTTGTGGAAGTTTAGTGGAGATCATAAATAATGCCTCTCACCTTGATAGTAAAAGGATGAGGACGTAATCCGACAAGTTGGTACACTTTGACAGCCAATTTAGACTCAACGGCGAGAAAGACGCAAAAAGACACTTGGCCCCCTTTTCTTCACATGGATTTTGAGTGATTCGTCATCGAAACGGGATTATAACAACATTCTATCATTTGGCATCCTAATGACCGCAGACATTGCACAGTAAGGGATGTTTTATTATTTTTGTGGGCTCTCATGAAGTCTGCAGTGAGTAATAATCAGTGATGTTGTCAAAGGAAAAAGCGAACGTTGTGATGTGCTTTTGAAGCGTGTATGCTTCAAATGAGCAAAATATGTAAATATTTCATCTTATTATAAATGTGCCTGTTACTACTTTACATATGTACTTCGGAGCATGTTTATAAAACCTTGATGGAATTGTTTGGAAGTTTTTGGAAGGGCTTTATTGGCAGAATAGAGCGACTCCCCTGATTTTTTTAATCACATTTATTGACTATTTAGAATGCATTAAAAAAGGGAAAATTGTGTTCTTGTCTTACATAAGGATTGTGAATGATAGGCAAAATTCCAGAAAACGTACAGTTCCCCTTTAAGGTTTGATGATGATGGTAGAGTGTGGAAATGTGTATTCTGCAGCAGGCACTGTTATTCTTTTTCATACAAACGTGGTCCAGTTTGCAGTCCGTTGTTTCGGAGAAGTAAGACTTGCAGTTGTCCCGTTAGTGGCTTTCTGCTTTTGAGGTACAAGATAGTCTCGAAGGCTTGATCAGACAAGTAAAATGTGGTTTTTGATGCTGTTACATGTGAGGTCAAACTCATTTGCTTTAAGTCTCTGGTACTTATTTGTACCCTGTTGTCCAAACATGTCACATCCTCCACTACAAGACTGTCATTCAGACCTCCCGTGTGCAATCCAAGATAACACGCCTTCTGGAGACTGGCCTGGCAGTTACCAAGGCTGGGCTTCTTGTCATCTGTCTCAATATGTTTCTGGTCTCGGTTCCAAAACATGTTGACTGCACCGCCCCGAGCACACTCAATTGGAACCAGTCCAAGCATAATTAAAAGAGAGGGTGATCAAAAGTAGTTGCTTTTAGTGCGACAATGTGTTTTGTGCAGAGGTTTGTGCTTTAACACAGCTGGGCTCTTTGGGCATTCTGCTGCATAAGCAATAGTATTTTTGATAGTAGAAGAAAAACTAGAGTTTGAGGTTTGTGGTGGAGGCACATTATCGCGAGGCAGTTAGAATTTTTTTTTAAATTCAGTTTCCTAATTGTCAGTCTTCTGCTGTAAAAATGACACAGTGCTAAGGCGCAGTTTGGAACAGATGCTGCTTAATGACAAGAATTCTCAGCGAAAAAGTCAACAGCGGTCCAAAACATAGCTTTTCTGTCGTGCTGCTTGCTGTTAGAAGCCATTGGCAAGTCTCAACCAAAGATGGTATGTTTTAGAGAAGAGACTCCACTCTTGTTTTTCGAGTGGAAATAGGCCCGCTCGCTGAACATAACTCATAATCTGGCAGTTTTTGCGTCTTGTGTTTTCACAGCATTTTATTAAAAACCTGCTGTTTTATAATTATATTGGTCGGTAGATATGTGTAAGGGCCTCGGCATCTTATCACAGCCCTAGTAATTATTACCATTGTTTGTCTGGGTGACTGATGCTTTTTAACTAAGCATTACTGTATATACAAAAGTACAGATGAGTGTGAGTTAGATTGCCCAAAACAATACTGACTGAAGAAAGATACGGAACAAAATGTTGCTGCAAATTTTGCAGTATTAGCAACCAAAGTTGCTAATACTGATTGTATTATGTATATGATACTGCTAATCCAAACAAACCAAACTGTCCAGGTTTGTTTGAAAACTGTCCTTGTTGCCGTTTTTTTGGCTGCAAAAAGTAAATGTTAGTGTCTGTTGGGTCAGTTCCTCCTAATACAAATGAGTCCTCCTGTTGTCGCTCGCCCTCACTGGCCAGTAAACAGGGTCAGCCTTTGGAGAATGCTGAGTGTGCATTGTGGTTTTTACAGCAACTATGTCAACAAGTATTATTTCCGTGCACTTTGCCTACTTCCAGCAATGGATAGTAAGAATCAAATCAACCTTTTTTTGTTTTCATTACATTATAATTCAAGACAAGGTCTCTGAGAGTGTGTGTTGTTGGAAAGTCTCAGACGTGTCAGTTGTCAGGTGGTGAAATGGAAGGCATTGAATATGAACCTACATCTTTGTTCATGTTCATGAACTCTGCCAAAGTACTTAAACTAAGCCTGGCCTGCAGGAGATGTGACGGCTACTTGACTCCTCATTCCAGTGTGTCATTGTCCTGCTTTTGAAAGATGAATGCTCAATATTAAATGTGCCACTTTGTGTCGCTGACTTGCAGTGAGCACTTGTCCTGCGCTTTCACATTCTTCGTGCACGGCGACAGCAACGTATGCACGAGCGTGGAGATTGCACAACACCAGCCTTTGCAGCGCCTCAGTGAGGAGCACCTGAGCCTCGCCCAGCAGAGTTCCAGCCCTTTGCAAGGTAGAGAAGATGTCCGCTTGCTTCAATCACACATGTTTGGTACACGTTATTAACTTTTTATGTTGACATTGTCCCCTGTCTGCGCTCCAGTCATTCTGAGCCCGTACGGTTTGAATGGGACCCTTACGGGTCAGGGATTTAAGATGTCAGATCACCCAACTCAGAAGCTCATTGAAGAATGGAGGCAGTTTTATCCCATCAGCCCCAATCGCAAGGAGGTCCAGGAGGAAAAGATGGAGGACAGCGACTGGGAGGATGACTCCCTGGCAGCTGTTGAGGTTCTCGTCGGTAAGGCATCACAAACAGTCTGTACAGTTACTGTATTGATTTCCTAGCATATGTCTGACACGGTTCCTTTTCCAGCGGGAGTGAGGATGGTTTATCCTTCCTGCCTGGTACTCCTCCCCCTGTTGGACCTCCCCACGGTGGTCCCTCAGGGCTCGTCCAACACTTTAGGAAGCATGTGCGGTGCTCAGCCAGGCCATGGCGCTCTCAGAGATCCCGCCATGTCCTCTGTCACGCTGACTCCCCCAACATCACCGGAGGAAGCTCAAACTGGTACAGCTGGTTTTATTTACATGGAACTTCACAATTTGAACACGTTTGTTTTGCCTCCTGTCTTAGATTATCAGCCAGCACAGAGGTGGCATAAACTGTCCACTGCGTCCGATGGCTACTGCTCCAATAACACTCTTCATGGGGGGAAAATCCCTCGCAGGCTGGCCAGCCAGATGGTGGAGTCCGTTTGGCAGGAGTATAACATAAACCGCACAGGGAACAAGTATGTGAAAGCATTTCCTCTCCGTCTGAAATGAAAACTGCTTGTTAAATATCGACATTCTCTTCATCATAGGAGGAAGTTTACAACCCTGACCAACGGGACCTGTGAGGAAGAGTTAGAAAAATCAGGGCTCTGGGATTTTGTGGAGCCTGTCCACAGGCCGCATTGCAATTGCTCAAGGTATGTTAAAATATTGTCACGACAATATTTTCTCAGATGGCCGCCACTCTAATAGACACTGCCTAAATTACTGGAGGTAATGTCTACTGGAACAAATAACATGGAACAGTTTTACCTTTGAGAAGACAAAAAATAACCACTAGGTGGCTGTATTTATCCACACTATCCAAAACATGCACCTGAGGATAGGTTGATTGGCAACACTAAATTGGCCCTAGTGTGTGAATGTGAGTGTGAATGTTGTCTGTCTATCTGTGTTGGCCCTGCGATGAGGTGGCAACTTGTCCAGGGTGTACCCCGCCTTCCGCCCGATTGTAGCTGAGATAGGCTCCAGCACCCCCCATGACCCCGAAGGGAATAAGCGGTAGAAAATGGATGGATGGATGACAGTCTTCTGTAAAGCTGTTGTTTGAAATCTGAAGTGTTGTATTGTTTGTTTGGGAAAAAATTACAATATTGCTTAGAATTTTTAAAAATGTGTTTATCCAGTTAAAGTTAAAAAATAATAAAATGCCTGGGACAATCCGCAGATGAATAAATAAACATGCCTTGCCACCATAAGAGGGAACACAATCAACATTTTTTTATTTCATTCTACCAATTTCATTTCGAACAAAACAAACCATCTAAACAATTCAAACGAGTGATCCTTTCCAATACAATATCTTCATCTGCAAAAAAAAACAACTTAACAGTGATATTAAAATACATTTAAAAAATAAACAGTGTATCCAAAAAGGAGCAGGAAGAAGCAAACATTTATATTGTCCATTTTTTTCCTTAATCATCAATATATAATCACCTGATACTTGACAGTATAAAGTATACTAATACATATTATTTTTAATTCACATAGACTTGCAAATAATAAATCCACCCATTTAATCAAGTGTAGCTTGTATAAATACATTACACCCTTAAGATATTTTATGTTTCATCATATTTGTTGTAACTATTGACAAAATAGTTTAAATTCATTTTTAATTTCAATAATGCTCTTGCTTTGTTTGATTTCCTCATCTTATTGACTCAATTGAGTCACCCCACAAACTGATATGCACAAACATTCAAGAGTCATAATTAACACAAGGCTGCTTTAATTGCAATTCACCCATCAAATTATATTTTCCCTCTATCTCTCAACAGTTTTGTATATGTGGTGATTATTTCTTGCTTTAAATAGTACAGTTGTAATTTTCACCAGATCCGTAAGTTTTATGATTTGTGATTTTATTAAAGAGTGTAATCATGTGTTCCCAACATTGTTTGTTATTCTCAATTTAATGTTGACTAGATTGTAAGTATTGTTGTTTTTCCCCCTCACTTAGACATAAGACTCAGAAACAGCGACTGAGCAACACCTCAGGACATCCGCCTTCATCAGGCCACCCCACCCCGGCGGCCCCAAAGCACAAGCTGGCCGAGAAGCTGGAGAAAGGCGAGAAGCAGCAGAAAAGGCCGCAGACGCCTTTTCACCATCGCAACTCCGTGAGCGACGAGCAGACCTTGGAGCCTCAGACCCAGAGGCTTTGTCTGCGAGCGCAGGAGGAGGGCTCCTACCCGAGCCTGCACCACGTGGACACGACGGCACCCTCCAAAGTGCCCACGCTGCACACCCACGGGACCCCCGCGGACCTCGTGGGTTCTCCGCCTCCACCGCCGCTTAGCCCGCATCCATGCGACCACGTCGAAGGCGAACTTACCCCAGTTTGTATGAAAAACTCCTCCACGCCCATTCACCAACCGTTCTACCCTCCTTCAGTGGAGCCTTGTCTGCTGCCTCAGAAAAACTCATCTGTGGATCCCCCGCCGGAAAACATGCCCATGCCTTTGCCCTTTCCCCCGCCTTTTAACGAAACCACAGAGCCCTCCGTCTTTCTTGGTTCAGCCATTAACCCCAATGAAGACTCCGGCCACAACCCCTGGAAGTATTTTAACCTGCCGAGAAAGAAGGCCGCCCACTTTTACACACCTCAGCTACCTGTAGATAAAGTACGAGACGACCCTGGGGGCGGAGGAGGAGCTGAAAGTGTTGTGTCTGTTACTGAGTAAGTCATTTTAGAATCCATATTCATCTGGAGTCATTTTAAAGTGCTCTGCCGAATCTTATATTTCTGCCCTCGCCTCCTCAGGTTGATGTCGGACTCATTGCAGCCGCTCAAAGTGTCCCAGGAACTGGTGAAGACGTACGCACAGCGGAGGAACACTTACCTCTCCTGCGCCACTGCGGACGGAGATCACGGCGAGGAGCAAGACCCTTACGCTTTTGTCGAGGGGGACGAAGAGTTCAGTTTTACAGAGAAGAGGGACAAGCCAGGAGCTGAGAGGGACGGGAGCAAGAAACATAAAGTGGGTGACGTAATCTGTCCCATATCATAAAACCTAGGTTTTCACAGGGGCTTGAAATACGCTTGAGGTTTGGATAAAATATTTTAAATTGTAGTAGAGTTTACCTAACAAGTGGGCATACCTGTACATTGCAATTCTGCACATCAGTCTGCTTGCCTGTTTTTATGTGATAGTGAAATGGTTGTCATATATTCAAATTATTTAAATTATAGAAAATATGTTGCACAATGGCTGTGCATTAGGGATGTAACGATTAACAATGTCAATGATAACCGCGTTAAAACTTGCAATGATTCGTAATAACGTATTGAATTAAAATAATTGAAAAGCCGTGATTGATTGATTGCCAGCTTAAATGCTAACATGAAAACAAGATACTTTAATGTCTTTCCCCGTTATGAAATCCCATACCCCAATCTGAACTTATGTAAACACATTGTTTGACCAACTAAGCTATTTAATTGTGCACATTTAACCTACAAGCAAGCTGTATGATGAAAAATGATTAATAATAATAATATATTTTATTTGTTAGGCACTTTTTATTGAAACAAATCCTAAAGTGCTACAGTACTATCCAATATTTAAAACAATAAAAGCTTAGCCATTAAAATACTAAGACTAAAACATTATCAGTGAAGCATAAGACACTCAAAACATGCAAAATAGTGGGTTTTTTAACACTGTGTATTAATTTGGTTATTTAAAAAAAAAACTTGGTCTAAAGATTTCAGTGTATAAGCATTTTTTGCACACCTTCAACAATAATAATGATGATGATAACCGTGATTATTTTGGTCATGATAATTGTGATATGAAATTGTCATATCGTTACATCCCTACTGTGTATTTAGACTTAAATATTTTGTTTTAATCGACTTTACCAAACAGTTCAAATAATGTACATTGCACAAGCAGTAGAAATAACTGTATTTATAAATAAATTCTGCTTTTACTCCTACAAACAGTTGGATGATGGATCAGGGAATTCAGCTGATGGTGAGGACTTAAAATGTTCTTTGAACAGATTTTTCTTTAAAAGTCTGTAGCGTTTACTTACCATGCTTTTTCTGGTGTGGTGCAGAAGGTCAAGGTCCATCAGGCAGTAAGCCGTCAGCATCGACCAGCCTCATCCATGAGAACGACTTGGCCGTGTCCTACAGCGATTTAGATAAAATCTTTAATTCAGATGAAGATGAGTTGGCGGTAAGTGCTCATTTTTTCTCTAATGAGAACAGGCTCATCTTGGTTGACAAATGTTTATTTTATGGGTTTTTTTTGTGTGTGTGTGTGTGAATACATTGTGTTTCTTACATGTACAGCCCGGAACCAAAAGAGCTGGAGTGGGGGTAGACGACAAGTTTGTCTCTAAAGAAACAAAACCAACCTCTTTGGACCCCTTGTCTTGTATAAGTAAGAATGCCAGTCATCAGATTGTTTTGAGTTGCGAATGTGTTTTCTCAAGAGAAACAATCTCTCTTCCTTCCTTCTTCAGGCACGGCAGACCTGCACAAGATGTTTCCCACCCCGCCCTCTATGGAGCAGCAGGGATATTCCCCCATGAACTCGGGCAGCAAAGACAGCCTGGAAGCGGGAACGGGCCTCACCCTGTTGGATGGCAGCCAGCTTAACAACCACTTTAAGATGGAGGTGGAGGAGGGTTTCTGCAGCCCGAAGCCATCTGAAGTAAAGGTACGGCACACCTGGCTAAACTGTAAACAAGTAGACAATGATTAATTATTAACGTATTATATCGAAATTTATACTTAGATATACCATAGAGTAGTCAGTAAATCTATACTGCTTTAGAAGCTCGACACCAGTAGTTTTTGAACTTTTTTTCATCAAGTACCACCCCAAAAAAAGCTTTGCTCTCCTAGTACCACCATAATGACCAACAATAAAATACAGTAGCGTATTAGGCCTAAGTATTCATTAAAACGATGCAGAAGTTTTCTTGTTTTATTTTAACTAATATATTTGGCAACTGTGTGGAACCCTGGTGTTACTTTAAATAAGTAACACCAGGGTTCCCCAACCTTTTTTCCGCCAGGGACCAGTTTAATGTATACATTATTTTCACGGACCGGCTTTCCACGTGTGGCGGATAAAAACAGCAAATAAATGAGCATGAAAAATCAACTCACTCTAACGCTGAAGTTGTAATATAAAGGAATTGTAATATACATCTATTAACAAGCTTATTGGTGTGTTTAGTGGGACAGACGAAAGTTAAGTCAGGGAAAATGCAGTAGTTTATAAATTAACTAGAAAATTCCCGCGGTAATTTTGATGGGACTGCTATCTGTGCCCTGGACTTCTGGCCGGGGGTCGTCAGAAGCTGCCGTACTTTGAAGATGGTGCCGAGTGTCCGAATCCGTGAGTTTTAGGTGTAACTGTACAAAATGAGCTATAGAGCTAGCCTAAAACATTAGCATGCTTACATTAAAATGTAACACTTAACATGTGTGCTAACGATGGCATGCTAACAGTTAGCATGTCTCACATATCAAGTAACACGGCTGTAAGGTGTATGGCTGCGGAAGTAGAGAAAGTGAAAAAACAGCAAAACAAAAGTTAGCACACTAATATTAGCTTGCTAGCATGCTAATATTAGCTTGCTAGCATGCTAACAGTTAACAAGTGTCACGTCCCAAGTTATTTGACTCTGGGGCAGTGGTTCTTAACCTTGTTTGAGGTACCGAACCCCACCAGTTTCATATGCGCATTCACCGAACCCTTCTTTAGTGAAAAATAAAATGTTTGTTTTTTTCAAATTCAAGACAAAGTTATATGTTTTTGGTAACACTTTAGTATGGGGAACATATTCTAAGTAACAGACTTAATATAGAGTTATTAGGATAGATATATAGATAGTACTTTATTGATTCCTTCAGGAGAGGGAAGGGGAACATATTCTAAGTAACAAAGACTTCATTTAGAGTTATTTGGTTAGGGTCAGGGTTAAAGGGTTAGGGTTATAATAAGGCTATAATAAGGCATTAATAAGTACTTAATAATGACTAGTTAAGATCCAATATGTTACTAATTTGCATGTTAATAAGCAAATAATGAATGGTGAATATGTTCCCCATACTAAAGTGTTACCATGTTTTTTTTACTGGTGCACAAAATGAACCGTGCATGAACATCACCTTGTTCAAACAACAAAACCAACACAGTGCATAAACTCACAACAAATTACACACCTGCAAATCAGTCTGACTTCTGTTGTTGCCGTATCCGTAATACGCCGATAGGGAGAAGTTTTTATCTACACGATGAGTTGGGTGTGTCTTGACCTCCGCCGAACCCCTGAGCCCGACTCACCGAACCCCTAGGATTCGATCAAACCCAGGTAAAGAACCAATGCTCTGGGGTAAACGGAAGGAAATTTAGCTAAAAAAATATCATGCTTATGTTAGCATGCAAGTAAGTTAACGTTATAGCATGCTGTCAGTTAGCTTGTGTCGAAAGTTGACAAGTGTGTGAACAAAATGAGACGTTAAGCACCGAGCTACGTGAAATCATGGCTAAGCTACAAGAAGAGGTAATCTTGTCTTTTTGCCGTTTGTCTCAGAGCAATCGTCCGTGAAAAGGGTATGTACCCATTCAATTGGCCCTTTTTAAAAATTATTCGTGAATAGCGTCACCATGGTAACATGAAATTTTGCCAAATTAGTACCCCTCTAGGCGCGAGTGAAACTTTCCAACATTATAATATATGTGGGGGTTCGTTGACCGGTTCGTCTCGTATTAATCGTAAGAGAAACGTGAGGAACTATAATAATAAAAGTTGAATATGAGGAATAATAATATGGGCTTCTTGCATTGCAGCAAGCTCCTAATTAATGTTTCTGTGCGGCCCGGTAGCAAATGTGTCACGGACCGGTATCGGACCCCTGACCGGTGGTTGGGGACCGCTGAGTAACACTGAATACAGGAAAATAAAACACTGTACTTTTAGCTCGTGATTCTTTGACGTGCCAATAGATGTAGCCCGGGCACCACTAGTACACTTACCACAGTTTGAGAATCACTGCTCTACACTATCAACATGCAGCCATTATTGTGTCTTGTCTACAGTCAATCATGGCAGTTCTAGTGTCGAGGTGTGGGACTGCACGGGTGCTGTTGACACTGGGGAGCTGCAGTATATTTGTTTTCAATTGCTGAACAATGTCATCTTTTCCATAGGACTTTTCTTTTGTGTACAAGCCGGAAACGAGTCAGCCGTTCATCGGCTGTTCCATGTACGCCCCGCTGAAGACGTTGCCTAGCCAGTGTCTGTTGCCTATCAAACTGCCAGAGCACAAGTGTGCGTTCATGCGCAACTGGACCAAAATGGAGCTGATGCCACCAGTGGTGAACAAAGACGGGTAAGAAGTGCAGAATGATAATCAACTTGTTTAACCCCTGACCGGGAAACATCCTGACTTTTGGGGGAAATATTTGAGTAAATATGAATAACAATTGTATGGTCAAGAATAGACGGTTCTGAACAACGGGAGTTCAACCAGCATCTTAGTAGAGATTGTGTTCATGATTTGTATGCAAGTTTTTCATCTGTGGTGGTTTAGCTTCCATTGGCACCCTGGGCAAGATTCTGCTGCGCAATGTTTCAATTGCAGAAACTTGTCGCACACTTACTGTCTCACCTTCCTGTTTATATTGACAGAGATATTGACTTATGATTATAATCTTTCGTCGTCATTGGTTTGATTTTATCCACTGGTGGGCTGTATGTAAGGGGCACCAGGCACTAAGCACAAATGAACTTTTACCCCCCTCACCCCTGCAGCGCCACCTAGAGAATGTTGTTCTGGGCAATTACCCGTGGCCCATATCTGAAACTGCCACTGGCTGTTTACAATGGCTGCAACAATTATTTCATTACATTGATTAATTCGATTACAAAAAAGCTTTGTTTTATATTCTGTTGCTTCGATTGTTTGAGTGTAATTAATGAAAATGTATCAAATCCGAACTACGTAGAATGCCCAGAACTGTAAATACCGTTGCAATAGAGCGTACATGAAAACAATGGTGTGTGGGTGCCATGATCTGTGTGGTGGCGAACAGCTGAGTTTTTTTTGTTTTTTATTTTATTTTGCACGCATGGTAAAAATAAAATGTTTATGTTTCTAATGTGCATTTATTTAAAAAAAAATCAGGGTTATGGCAAGCAGAAACCTTATATTTTTTTTGTTATTTTCCCTTAAATAGGCTACAAAGTGTTTTATCTGATTACCGGGTCAACAAATTGATAGACTACTAATTTAATTGATAGCTGCAGCACTACTGTTAACCACAAGTTGTAACATCTAACCGTATTTCTTTCTTTTTTGTGCAAGTAACATCCCAAGTGTGGAACCAGAGGACATCCAGACCCACACCCCGCAGACCCACACACCCTTCATGTCCAGCAGTGCCCCTCCCAGCAACAGCGGCACGGGCATCCTCCCTTCCCCGGCCACGCCCCGTTTCTCTGTTCCCACGCCTCGCACTCCACGCACACCCCGGACACCCCGTGGCCCGTCCAGTGTCCAGGGCTCACTGAAGTATGACAATGCTGACCTTTACTCCCCCGCATCCACATCCTCCACCTGTCGACCACTGAGCTCCGTGGAGCCGGCCACCGTCCCCTCCATCCCGGAGGCCCATAGTCTCTACGTCACGCTCATCCTCTCTGAGTCGGTCATGAACCTCTTCAAGGACTGCAACTTCGACAGCTGTTGCGTGTGTGTCTGCAACATGAACATCCGAGGAGCGGACGTCGGTGTGTACCTAAAGGATAACGGCGAAGCGCAATATCCCTGCACTTGTGGCTTCAGCGCCGTCGCCAACCGTCGCTTCGGCCAATCCGCCGGTCTCTTCTTGGAAGACGAGCTGGAAGTGGTTGGCCGGGGCTCGGATTCCAGCAGGGACACGGAGCGCAGCTTTGAAGAGCTGCGAGCGGCTGCTAAACACAAGTCCGGCAACTTGAAGGAGAAGCCCCCAGATGAACTCATTCTACTGCTGCAGGACCAGTGTACCAACCCTTTTGCCCCTATGGCAGGTGTGGAGTACCCCAAAATGAGCTGTGCCCCCAGCGCCTTCCTGAGGGTGGAGGAGAGGGACTGTTATAACGACTGCTACATGGCGCTGGAGCACGGCAGGCAGTTCATGGACAACATGTCTGGAGGCAAAGTGGATGAAACACTAGTGAAAAGCACCTGTCTTCACCAGTGGCCCAAATGCAAATGTAAGCTTCAATTTCATTCTAGCGGCATTCTGCTTTTTAACTTGATAAGGTAAAAATGTTTCCTATTTTGTTTGTCCTCCTGCAGCAGCAGACATGAACAAGCTGTTCTCTCAGGATGTCCTGCGGGTGTTGTTGTCCCTCCAGCCTGTCTTGCAGGATGCCATTCAGAAGAAGAGAAGCGTGCGCTCCTGGGGGGTGCAGGGACCCCTCACCTGGCAGCAGTTCCACAAGATGGCAGGGCGGGGGTCTTACGGTACGTGGGGAGCACACTAGTTTTCAAGGTACCTTGCTGCAGGAGCAACACCACCAGTCTTCCTCTCCACAGGTACAGACGAGTCACCTGAGCCTCTGCCCATTCCTACATTTTTGGTGGGCTATGAGTACGATTTTGTGGTACTGTCCCCCTTTGGCTTGCCGTACTGGGAAAAGCTGCTCTTGGAACCCTTCGGTTCGCAGAGGGATGTTGGCTTCGTCGTCATTTGCCCAGAAAGTGAAACGCTCCTGTGCCGGGCCAGAACTTTTTTCAAAGACTTGAGTGCTATGTATGAGGTGCGTACGTCACCCATTCATGTGCAGACTTGCCCACGGGGAAAGTTTACTACTCAGAAGAAAATGATTCACTCCGTTAATTTCCTTCTGACAGGCATGCCAGCTCGGGCAGCACAGGCCCATCTGCAAAACTCACCCGGAGGGCATCCTGAAGGTGGGCAGCACAGAGGGCAGGAGCATGACCGAGCAGCCCCTAAGCGAATGGTTTCTAAAGATGGCCGCCAGAGACGCAAACAACGAGGCCTTTAATAAACTCAAGCTCTTTGCTCAAGTGTGCCGCTATGATCTAGGTAGTTAACTCATACTTGAATGATATCATCTTTGCTGAAGACTTAAGCTCAATCATGTCCAAATGTCTCCCACCCAAGCCCCCTACCTGTCAGAACAGCCTTTGGACAGCTCACTACTCACCCAGCGCAACCCTCCAGTGGCGTCATCTCAGAGCTCCACCTCTTCCAGCATCTCCTCAGGACACCCGAGCACCAACGCAACCGGCACTGCCCCGCCCCCTCAGGTCAGCGCCCCGCCATCTTCCTCCTCAGGCTCCCAGGCCATGGGAGGGATGGTGTCAGCCAAGCCGGGCTCCTACCCCCAGTTTGGGGCTGCTGGATTGCAGGGCAGTACGTCACATAACGGGCCCCAGTCTACCCAGCAGGGCCCCGGGTCAGAAAACGGTGCTGCTGTGTCAAGCTCGAATGAGGCACCAGAGAGGTGAGTCATCACTCTAAAAGTGTGTATTGGCTTTAATCAGAGATTTCCTTTCTGCTGTACCGTTATAATCACTGCACACGGAAATATTATTTTTGTAAGGTTGCTCATTGAACGTCTGCCATGTTTCCACAGCACGATGGACAGAGACAAAGTAGGCAAGCCAACCGATGGAGAGTCCCACGGCGTTTCTTACCCACCCGCCATCGTGGTGTATATCGTCGACCCCTTCAGCTACACGGAAGACGACCGCCAAGTCCACTCCAGCGCCTACACGCTGGGCCTCCTGCGCTGCTACATGGAGATGCTCCAGTTCCTTCCCCCTCGCATCAGAAACGCTGTCTCCGTGCAGGTTCGCTATCCCGCCAGATTTCACTTTTCTAATTAAAGCTGTAGAGTTTGGGGGAGAATTCATTCAGTTTGATGCATTCGTCCCGCCAAGCCACTGGAGAGCATTTTAGCCGCGCAGGGGAGATGAGAATGAGCAAGGGACTCATTAGCAGGCCAGTTTAGTTGCAAAGTGATACACAAAGTTGCATCAACATGGCAAAGATATTAGTGCTAATGGTGTCAACACTGGAGGAAGATGCATGAATGTAGTATGACACCGCTATTATTAGGCAGTGAAACTCTCTATATTATTATAACCATAATAGTGAAGTAACCACCGATTATATATCACAATATCATACATATGATACAATATTTAACAAACAATATATTGTTTCTCTTCGTGATGAAGCATAAAAAAACATTTTCTCCTGTATTCCCATGAAAATTCCAAAATATCTCATTTGACTTTTTAACCTATTTTATTAATTACCAGTATTACTTAACCATACAATGCTGTCAAACGTTATAAGAGTAGTACTGCACGATTAATTGATTTTAAATCGTAGTCCGATTATTTAAATATGACTAAAAAAAAGGCTTCTCCATCCTGATCTCTGCAGTCTGCATAGAATTATGGCACTCCCCCCACCCACACACAAACGTCGGTTATTCCCATGTATTTTGTTTTTTATGGCCACAATTAAACTCACAAATGTGGATTTGCCGCTTCCCGGTTCGCCCTCGCTCATCAACAAATGGAATAAAACTGTGGCAATTGCATCGTAAATCTGCTTCACAACACAAGTCATGCACCTGCTTTGCCAGATTGTAACTCCAGATTTGCAATGACTGCTTCACTGCGCGGATGGCGCCGGCCTATGCCGTCTGGTAATCTCCACCGCCGTCCCGTCGCGGTGCCGTCAGGCAGCAAAATAGCGCAGACTTTTACGAGATCTCTCGAATCCGCGCATAATCACGTGATAAGGGAAGTGGTAATAAAGCAAACCACAAAACGCTTATTCTGTCCTTCCGGAGAAGCAGAAGCAAATTAACTCGGTACTGCCTTGATAGACCACATTTTGTGGTTTTGTGCAGCAAGCAACAATACAATAGTAACATCATCCCTAGCGAGCATTTCACACAACCAGTTCTTTGCTTTCCCGGTCCCTGAATCAGCTGATGTTTGACACATATCCCCATTTAGCTACCCGGGATATGCCTGTACATTATTCTTTAACTTTGGACCTCCAGAATCAGCATGTCCTCATCCATTTGTGTCAACAAGTTGAAATTATGTCTGAAAAAATTACTTAATGTCGTCACCGCCCATTAGGACCTTTCAAAGTGTAAAATATGATCCATTTTGGACACAGAGTATTTAATTTTGAAAGTAAACTGGATTATTTTTGTTTTTGTGCATAACTTAATGTGCAACACTAGCAGATTTTAGCTAAATTGAACGGATTTGTTGCTTGTATTTAGCGCTGGAATGCGGAACGGCAACGGCATGTTGGTGACGTTCCTGCGAGTGATGGAAACTGACACATTGACTTCAATACGAACGGAAAGTGTCCACAGGCACGCGTATGCTGATCCGCGGTCGTACATCCAGTGGAACTTCGGTATAAGACGCAGCAGAAGGGTTGTGTGGTGCCAATTTTGCAACTTTGCTGCTAAATTTAGCCAGATGAGGTATGCATTAAAAGTGAAAAAGAGGAGTGTGTCTTGGGTCGGGCGTTTATTCAGTAATCAAATACAATCAGTCACAAGAGGGGAAGTATTCGCCCTGTGAGCAGAGAGTGGGTACGTGCAGAATATTTGACAAACAGAAGCTTTCAGCAACACAGGAACTTTTTATTTACAACTCTGCAGGATACTCACTCGCATCTTTGCCGCTGTCGTCTATTTCCAGTCCTGCTTGACCGCTATTGTAGTTTATTTACACACAAAAAAACGCCAGAAGAAACCCAATCTTCATAACTACTGTAAGTGCCAAGAACTTGAAGACACAACGGCTCAGTGACACTCTTTTTGTCGTTTGGCAACACTTTGCCCTTCTGGTGAAATGTGTCAACCAGTGGTGTTCAAAGTCTGGCCCGTGGCTATTTGTGCAACACAACTTATGTATGGACCCGTAGCATTGTAAAAATTGCAAAATAAACCAAAAAATTTAGTAAAAAAAGCATAATGTAATGACAAAAAGCTGAAATGTTGATACAGATAATGGAAAAAAGACACCAAGATTTGTCTTAGGATATACTGTGTCTGTGCATTGGTTGGGGACATCTCTGCGCTGCTGACCTGTCTCCACTCGGGATGGTCTCCTGCTGGTCCCACTATGGACTGGACTGTCACTATTATGTTAGATCCACTATGGACTGGACTATGGACTGGACTCTCACTATTATGTTAGATCCACTATGGACTAGACTCTCACAATATTATGCTAGATCCACTCGACGTCCATTGCACCGGTCTCCCAGGGGGGGTCCCCACATCTGCGGTCCTCTCCAAGGTTTCTCATTGTTATCCCATTGGGTGGAGTTTTTTCTTTCCCTGATGTGGGATCTGAGCCGAACGTCATTGTGGCTTGTGCAGCCCTTTGAGACACTCGTGATTGATTGATTGATACAGTACAGGCCAAAAGTTTGGACACACCTTCTCATTTCAATGTGTTTTCTTTATTTTCATGACTATTTACATTGTAGATTTTCACTGAAGACATCAAAACTATGAATAAACACATGTTGAGTTATGTACTTTAACAAAAAAAGGTGAAATAACTGAAAACATGTTTTATATTCTAGTTTCTTAAAAATAGCCCCCCTTTGCTCTGATTACTGCTTTGCACACTCTTGGCATTCTCTCGATGAGCTTCAAGCACACCTGCGAAGTGAAAACCATTTCAGGTGACTACCTGTTGAAGCTCATCGATGCCTTCAGTGACAATCTACAATGTCATAGTCATGAAAATAAAGAAAACACATTGAATGAGAAGGTGTGTCCAAACTTTTGGCCTGTACTGTATGTATATCTTTTGTCGTTTTTACCAAAAAAAACGTAATCAAAAATTTGAGTTTTCAGAGCAAAAAAAATGTTTTTTTTCCAGCCAAAACTGTGCAGCCTATTTAAGTATTCTGTTTTGGATGTTTAGCAAAATAGTGTTTAGTGAAGCAATACGACACTGTAAAGGTTATCTGTTTTGTTTATACAGGAAGTAGTATTCACAACCAGTTTTTGATTTTACCCTTGAATCAAATTTGGAATTTACAACAAGTTTGTCTAACGTGCCTTTGTCTTCATGTCAGATCGTTCCGTGCCAGTATCTCCTGCAGCCGGTGCACAGTGGCGAGCGTTACCTCTACACCCAGCACCTCAAGTCGCTAGCCTTCTCCGTTTTCACGCAGTGTCGGCGGCCCCTGGCCAACTCCACCAACTTTAAGGCTTTGACGGGCTTCGGGCCCGGCCTCGCCATAGACATGGCGCTGAAGAACCCAGAGGTAGCGTCCTGAAAGGCTTGCATCTTTCTTTTAACCTTTTGAAACTAAACTTCTTTCCTTCTGCCTCTGCAGAGGCCTGAGTGTCTGCGTCTCTACACGCCGCCTTTTATTCTGGCTCCGGTGAAAGATAAAGACAAGCAGACGGAGCTGGGCGAGCCGTTTGGGGAGGTGTCCCAGAAATACAACATCCTGTTCGTCGGCTACTGTCTGTCTCATGACCAGCGCTGGCTGCTGGCTTCCTGCACGGACCAACACGGCGAGTTGCTGGAGAGCTGCATTATCAGCATCGACGTACCCAACAGGTGAGCAAAAGTACCAATAGGATAAATCTGTGAATCATCAATTTACAAGCAAAGTGTTAAACTGTATGTTTTGAATTCGGGTGCAGGGCTCGTAGGAAAATGGGCTCCGCCAGGCGACTGGGTCTGCAGAAGCTGTGGGATTGGTGTCTGGGCTTGGTGCAGGTGACGTCACTGCCATGGAGAGTGGTGATCGGGCGACTGGGGAGGATTGGCCATGGCGAACTGAGAGGTATGCACATAAAGTACAGGCCAAATGTTTGGACACACCTTCTCATACAATGGGTATTCTTTATTTTCATGACTATTGTAGATTGTCACTGAAGGCATCAAAGCTATGAATGACGTGGAGTTGTGTACTTAACAAAAAAAGTTGAAATAACTGAAAACATGTTTTATATTCTAGTTTCTTCAAAATAGCCACCCTTTGCTCTGATTACTGCTTTGCACACTCTTGGCATTCTCTCGATGAGCTTCAAGAGCTAGTCACCTGGAATAGTTTTCACTTCACAGGTGTGCTTGAAGCTCATTGAGAGAATTATTTATTTACTGTAAATAAAGTAATACCGGTAACCTTTTAAAAAAAGATGACGCCATATAATCTTTTTTAAAAATGTCCCATTTTATCATTTGGATTATATTATATTTGGTTATTTATTGATTTAAATAGCTGTCAAACCCAGCACATTTTGGAAATTAAATTATATTTACAGATGTTTTTATGACATTGTGGTAACTTGGTAGTGTAGCTCGATTTTTATGGGAATATGGAATGACGGCGTCCCAATTCAAACTCGTTACAAATCCAGATGTATGTACTGTACATTAAAAAAGGTACACAGAAAGATATGTGCACACTTGCAAAAACAATAGGGTTCTTGTTTTGACAAGACCCTGCACAAAAATAAACTGTTGCGATTCGGATTCATCTGGATTTTAAATCGATTCATAATTTTCAAAAATGTATTAAAAATAACTACAGTACAGGCCAAAAGTTTGGACACACCTTCTCCTCGTTCAATGCATTTTTTTAATTTTATTTTCATGACTATTTACATTGTAGATTGTCACTGAAGGCATCAAAACTATGAATGAACACATGGAGTTATGTACTTAACAAAAGGTAAAATAACTGAAAACATGTTTTATATTCTCGTTTCTTCAAAATAGCCACCCTTTGCTCTGATTACTGCTTTGCACACTCTTGGCATTCTCTCAATGAGCTTCAAGAGGTAGTCACCTGGAATAGTTTTCACTTCACAGGTGTGCTTGAAGCTCATCGAGAGAATTATTTATTTACTGTAAATAAAGTAATAACCCTTTTAAAAAAACTGACGCCATATAATCTTTTTTAATAGATGTCATATTTTATCATTTGGATTATATTATATTTGGTTATTTATTGATTTAAATAGCTGTCAAACCCTGCACATTTTGGAAATTAAATTATATTTACAGATGTTTTTATGACATTTTCGTCAATTACTCTGGTAACTTGGTAGTGTAGCTCGATTTTCATGGGAATTTGGAATGGCGGCGTCCCAATTCAAACTTGTTACAAATCCAGATGTATGTACTGTACATCAAAAAATGTACACAGAAAGATATGTGCACACTTGCAAAAACAATAGAGTTCTTGTTTTGAAAAGTCACTGCACAAAAAAAGGCATCAAAACTATGAATGAACACACGTGGAGTTATGAACTTCACAAAAGGTGAAATAACTGAACACATGTTTTAAATTCTATCCATCCATTTTCTTGTCCCTTTCTTCAAAATAGCCATCCTTTGCTCTGATTACTGCTTTGCACACTGTTGGCATTATCTCCATGAGCTTCAAGAGCTAGTCACCTGAAATGGTTTTCACTTCACAGGTGTCATAGTTTTGATGCCTTCAGTGACAATCTACGATGTAAATAGTCATTAAAATAAAGAAGACACATTGAAATGAGAAGGCGTGTCGTAACTTTTGGCCTGTACTGTACAAACAAAGTGGCGGTCTGAACACACTCTGATGTGATGCCACCTCTTGTGTTCCAGACTGGAGTATTCTGCTGAGCAGGAGGAACCTTCAGTCGCTCAGTAAGCGTCTGAAGGAAACGTGTCGAATGTGTGAAATCTCAGCTGCTGATACTCCCAGCATCCTTAGCGCCTGTCTCGTCGCCATGGAGCCTCAGGGTTCCTTTGTCGTCATGCCAGGTAAACCCCAATCCGGAATGAAATTCAGACCTCAATGGCATTGAAATGTGAAAACTAATTCCTTTTGGGTGGGCAGATTCCGTGTCGACGGGCTCCGTGTTCGGCCGCAGCACCACACTCAACATGCAGACGTCGCAGCTGAGCACGCCTCAGGACACGTCGTGCACACACATCCTGGTGTTTCCTACCTCTGCCATGGTGCAGGTCAACACCAACACCACAGAACCCATCGACATTGACATCAACCCCATAAACCCAGGTGAGCAAAAGCAAAACGAGAGTTTCGCAAATTCTGACTGTAGCCAACCCTGACTTCTTCATCTTCTTCTGTGTAGATGGCTCTGATGGAATGGGCATATTTGACCTATTTGACAATGACATGGTGGATCCTGACCTCATCAACATCCTGCCTAACTCACCCACCACTTCACCTGTCCACTCCCCTGGTTCCCACTATCACCAGGGTGGCGACGGGAGCAAGGTTAGTACCGTTTACATTAATTTACTAGGATGTATTCTGCCGATTCAGATACCAATCATCAATGAGCAAGATCGTCCGATAGTGATCAAATGTATTAACTGTAATCTTTGTATGTATTATTATTGAGTGCTATTGACAGTAAACCAATATCAAGACTAGAGGTGGGGGAAATAATTTATTTTTTAGATGCATGGACGATTATAAAATCGATTAGTAAACGTCGATAATCGATTTATTTATTGTAAATAAAGTAATGCAGACTAGAAATGTCCGATAATGGCTTTTTTGCCGATATCCGATATTCCGATATTGTCCAACTCTTAATTACCGATTCCGATATCAACCGATACATACAGTCGTAGAATTAACACATTATTATGCCTAATTTTGTTGTGATGCCCCGCTGGATGCATTAAACAATGTAACAAGGTTTTCCAAAATAAATCAAATCAAGTTATGGAAAAAAATGCCAACATGGCACTGCCGTATTTATTATTGAAGTCATAAAGTGCATTCTTTTTTTTAACATGCCTCAAAACAGCAGCTTGGAATTTGGGACATGCTCTCCCTGAGAGAGCATGAGGAGGTTAAGGTGGGCGGGGTTGTGGGGGTATATTGTAGCGTCCCGGAAAAGTTAGTGCTGCAAGGGGTTCTGGGTATTTGTTCTGTTGTGTTTATGTTGTGTTACGGTGCGGATGTTCTCCCGAAATGTGTTTGTCATTCTTGTTTGGTGTGGGTTCACAGTGTGGCGCATATTTGTAACAGTGTTAAAGTTGTTTATACGCCCACCCTCAGTGCGACCTGTATGGCTGTTGGCCAAGTATGCATTGCATTCACTTGTGTGTGTGAAAAGCCGTAGATATTATGTGATTGGGCCGGCACGCAAAGGCAGTGCCTTTAAGGTTTATTGGCGCTCTGTACTTCTCCCTACGTCCGTGTACACAGCTGCGTTTTAAAAAGTCATAAATGTTACTTTTTGAAACCGATACCGATAATTTTGAAACCGATCATTTCCGATATTACATTTTAAAGCATTTATCAGCCGATAATATCGGCAGTCCGATATTATCGGACAGTTCTAAAATGTGTCTGACTGCAGCGAGCCACCTCACCGAGAGATCCGATCAGCTCCTTTACTATATTATGTTCCAGTTTTGCACACATTTCTTATAATTCAATACATTTTATAGGAATTAATTCAACTTTTTCTTATTACAAATGCACTGTTTTTCAAAGTTGCAAGCGATGAACGCTTATTTAGTGAAACGAAAAGAAATGTAAAACTGCATCAATGTACATAAATTAAAGATGCATCAATAATCGATTTTTAATTGAATCATAGCTCCCTGAATCGTGAGGTGCCCAAAGATTGTATGATCGAAACTTTTATTAGTAGATTGCACAGTACAGTACATATCCGCATACGTTTTTCAACTTGTTTAAGTCCACGTTAATTATTCATTCCCACCTCTAATCAATAAAATGTTTAAACTAGCTCCTTATACTCTTTATTTCATACAATTGTTTGAGCAAAAAAAAAGTCAATAGTACACAGAAACTACCATATTCTACTTTTTACCCTCAAAGTCTTCCTGTGTACAGGGAATTATTCCCAAAATTTGTAAATATTCACAACGATCCAAAAATTATTTTGAGGGTTGGAAAAAAATATCAATCTAATAACTTCAGTATTAATCATATACTAATACTATCTTTGGTATCGACAACACCAATGTATGAATTGAGTCGCCCTCGTCTGTGTGTTGTGTGCAAACTGTGACAATAGCAGTCATATGCAAAACGATAAAGTGTACCGAAAGAAAGTCGTCCTCTGGGTAAACAATGAATTCATGAGGGTCAGTCGGTTCCTTGTGGTCCATTTCTGCTGTAAATAACAATATATAGATAATAAATGTCAGTCTTAATCTCACGGATACATCGGCTTTAGCGTTAGCTTGCTAGCATTAGCATTCTGTTCACTCGGGTTGAGGCTAATAACTACACAAATGGAGTGTCACTGACTACTTTTACCACATGTATTAAGGTAAATAGTTAAGATTTGATGTCATTTACTTTTGTTCCGCTCGTGTGCTGCCTCCTTTTTTTCTAAATTTATTAAATGAAGTCAGAGTAGTAAGCACCTGAGGTCACCGCTCGGTAAATCCCTTTAAAAGACTCCATCGAGTTCTCATAGGTTCGCGTAACGACATTAAGTTTGTAAAAACGAATAAATAACGATAAACTGCATATTATTTAAAGCAAACCTGGGCAAATTAAGGGCCGGGGGCCGCATGTGGCCCGTTAAGCTTTTCAATCTGGCCCGCCGGACATTCCCAAATAAATGTTTTAGATCTTTAAAATGGAAAGTGTAGCTGCCATTATGATGTGCAGTGATGACCGCAAGTCTTGAACTATACAAAGTATTTCAATGGTTGGAATCTGCGCATTTGCATGATATACTAGTTACTATGGTATTCTAATTAGTTACTATGGTCATCTAATTAGTTACTATGGTAATCTAAGTCACAGCAGCTCAGACAGGCACCAAGCAGTGTGGGTGGGGAGCGTTTCCACAGAGTGTTTCCAGAGCGGCCAGGAAACAGACGAGGAAGGAGATTTTTACAACAAAGTCTTACAGCTTAGTGACATATCAGATTGTAGGTGTTTTTTTTGTTTGTTTTTACCCTTTGCGTTCATATTTCGCTGTTTGTTGCGTTTCGCTTGATTGTAAAATATGTCGATCGCGAGGGGGTGTGACGTTCATATGTTGTCAATATTCAGTGTTTTATTGTTTATGGTTACCGTAATTTCCGGACTATAAGCCGCACCTGACTATAAGCCGCACCAGCCAAATTTAGGGGGAAATACAGATTGCTCCATATATAAACCGTACCCGACTATAAGCCGCAGGGTTTTGATGTGTAATTACCGTAGTATATAGGGGTTCCTGCTACCACGGAGGGGATTGTCGGGACAGAGATGACTGTTTGGGAACGCAAAGCGTCCCATTTATTAACAATAAATCTTTCAATCATTCAATCAAACTTTCACATCTTTGACATGGCGAACAGCATTCGTGCAGAGTACAAATAATACAACGGTGCAAAGTAATACAAAGTGCTCGCCTGTACGTTATCAAAATAACCAGCCTGCCGGTATATGAAAAGTCAGTCTTTAATCATTGTGTCATCATCTTCCTCCTGCGTACTAAAACCACCGAAATCCTCTTCGTCGGTGTCGGAGAAGAACAGGCCGTAAATAAGCCGCACCCTTGTATAAGCCGCAGGGACCAGAACGAGGGGAAAAAGTAGCGGCTTATAGTCTGGAAATTACGGTAATTTTGTACAGCCCACATTCTTTATTTTAATGTACATTCTGGGTGTCTCATTCAGTAAAAAGAATTAAAAAATTCCATTCCGTTTTTTAAGGCGGTCTGTCATAACGTTTTTAGCATTCAAACAGACATTATTGTGAGGTTTTGTATTAGTGTTCCTAAAAATAGATATACCGGCCCCCAGACACATTTTTTTAATAATAATTGCCCAGGCCTGCTTTAAAGACTACAGCTGAGTAAAAACACTGCAAGATAGTTCCACTGGTCAGTGTTCTTCAGCACAAAGATGCCCCACAAAAGTTCTTGCATTTCGAAAGAAGCTCCTTTTGTTCTTCTTCCTCTCCGCTGTCAAGTTTGTTGTAATAGAAATACACAAGTGTATGTAATTAAGGAGAATAATGAACTAGTTTAAATATTGTGCTGATATGTTTAAACTGTTTAAACAATTAGAGATGTCCGATAATATCGGGCTGCCGATATTACGGCCGATAAATGCTTTAAAATATAATATCGGAAATTATCGGTATCGGTTCGGAAATTATCGGTATCGGTTTCAAAAAGTAAAATGTATGACTTTTTAAAACGCCACTGTACGGAGTGGTACACGGACGTAGGGAGAAGTACAGAGCGCCAATAAACCTTAAAGGCACTGCCTTTGCGTGCCGGTCCAATCACATAATATCTACAGCTTTTCACACACACAAGTGAATGCAATGCATACTTGGTCAACAGCCATGCAGGTCACACTGAGGGTGACCGTATAAACAACTTTAACACTGTTACAAATATGCGCCACACTGTGAACCCACACCAAACAAGAATGACAAACACATTTCGGGAGAACATCCGCACCGTAACACAACATAAACACAACAGAACAAATACCCAGAACCCCTTGCAGCACTAACTTTTCCGGGACGCTACAATATACACCCCCCACTATCCCCTACCCACCCCCAACTCAACCCTGCCCCCTCCAACCCCGCCCACCTCAACCTCCTGTCCCAAATTCCAAGCTGCTGTTTTGAGGCATGTTAAAAAAAATAATGCACTTTGTGACTTCAATAATAAATATTGCAGTGCCATGTTGGCATTTTTTTCCATAACTTGAGTTGATTTATTTTGGAAAACCTTGTGCAATCAATCAATCAATCAATCAATGTTTATTTATATAGCCCTAAATCACAAGTGTCTCAAAGGGCTGTACAAGCCACGACGACATCCTCGGTACAGAGCCCACATACGGGCAAGGAAAACTCACCCCAGTGGGACGTCAATGTGAATGACTATGAGAAACCTTGGAGAGGACCGCATATGTGGGTAACCCCCCCCCCCCCCCCCCCCCTTCCCTCTAGGGGAGACCGAAAGCAATGGATGTCGAGTGGGTCTGACATAATATTGTGAAAGTCCAACACATCAGCGAAATACCAGTCCATAGTGGGGCCAGCAGGAACCATCCCGAGCGGAGACGGGTCAGCAGCGTAGAGATGTCCCCATCCAATGAACAGGCTGGCGGTCTACCCCGGGTTGGGAGCAGAGTAGAAAAGAAAAGAAAAGAAACGGCAGATCAACTGGTCTAAAAAGGGAGTCTATTTAAAGGCTAGAGTATACAAATGAGTTTTAAGATGGGACTTAAATGCTTCTACTGAGGTAGCATCTCTAACTTTTACCGGGAGGGCATTCCATAGTACTGGAGCCCGAATAGAAAACGCTCTATAGCCCGCAGACTTTTTTTGGGCTCTGGGAATCACTAATAAGCCGGAGTTCTTTGAACGCAGATTTCTTGTCGGGACATATGGTACAATACAATCGGCAAGATAGGCAAGAGCTTGACCGTGTAGTATTTTATACGTAAGTAGTAAAACCTTAAAGTCGCATCTTAGGTGCACAGGAAGCCAGTGCAGGTGAGCCAGTATAGGTGTAATATGATCAAACTTTCTTGTTCTTGTCAAAAGTCTAGCAGCCGCATTTTGTACCAACTGTAATCTTTTAATGCTAGACATAGGGAGGCCCGAAAATAATACGTTACAGTAATCGAGACGAGACGTAACGAACGCATGAATAATGATCTCAGCATCGCTTGTGGACAAAATGGAACGAATTTTAGCGATATTACGGAGATGAAAGAAGGCCGTTTTAGTAACACTCTTAATGTGTGACTCAAACGAGAGAGTTGGGTCGAAGATAATACCCAGATTCTTTACCGAGTCGCCTTGTTTAATTGTTTGGTTGTCAAATGTTAAGGTGGTATTATTAAATAGATGTCGGTGTTGAGCAGGACCGATAATCAGCATTTCCGTTTTCTTAGCGTTGAGTTGCAAAAAGTTAGCGGACATCCATTGTTTAATTTCATTAAGACACGCCTCCAGCTGACTACAATCCGGCGTGTTGGTCAGCTTTAGGGGCATGTAGAGTTGGGTGTCATCAGCATAACAGTGAAAGCTAACACCGTATTTGCGTATGATGTCACCTAGCGGCAGCATGTAAATACTAAAGAGTGCAGGGCCAAGAACCGAACCCTGGGGAACTCCGCACGTTACCTTAACATAGTCCGAGGTCACATTGTTATGGGAGACACACTGCATCCTGTCAGTAAGATAAGAGTTAAACCAAGACAAGGCTAAGTCTGTCATCCCAATACGCGTTTTAATACGTTCTAATAAAATATTATGACCAACAGTATCGAAAGCGGCGCTAAAATCAAGAAGCAGCAACATAGATGACGCATCAGAATTGTTACATTGTTTAATGCATCCAGCGGGGCATCACAACAAAATTAGGCATAATAATGTGTTAATTCCACAACTGTATATATCGGTATCGGATATCGTCAAAAAAAGCCATTATCGGACATCTCTACTGTCAATAATACTCACCATGAATAAATAAAACCAATTAGACTTCCTTTTATTGTCATTCAAATTTGAACTTTACAGTACAGATAAGAACAACATTTCGTTGCATTAGCTCGTTGTAGTGCAGGATAAAAGAGCAATAAGTTGAATATATAAATAAATAGATTACTGTACAGATAAATATATTGCACTTTTGCATATGCATCCACGTTTATGGATGTATGTTATATTGTCTTTATATTCCAGCGAGTTTATCCGTTTTTGGGGGGAATTGAGGGGATTATTATGATGCATTATTACAGTTAGTACATGTGATGTGCCGATCTCACTCATGGATGATCGGATTTAGCAACATAAATCACTGACCAGAACATCCCTAATTAAACTACTTAGAAATGCAGTTTATTTGCCATAATGGAGGTGATTATTATTCGCTTAGGGGAGTGGCTCCACACTGTGTATGGAGACACACAATTCGCTGTGGAACTAAAATGTCGTCAGCCAGTGGCGATTGGCATTAAAAGACATTTATTGATAATGTTGATTGCATACTCTTTCATGGAAATAGTCCAATACTAATCAATGGCTGATGCATGGGCACATTGTACTGGGTTTGTAGTGTGGAGGCTAATGTTCTTATTCCACTGCACTGTGCTGACTTTCTATAAGTAGGTCTGGTGAAGCAGATTCATCTTTGTAACGTGAGAGGAGTCACAGCAAGAAATAATAAAAATAAACGGCCATTAGCTCACCCTGTTGCTGTGGACACTACAGTAATATCCACTTGGCTCCTCTTGAATAAAATGTCTCCTTACCAGTAAATACATGAGTTTAGGATGAACCTACCAATCCATTATTCATATGTTCTAACGTGTTAACATTTTCAGATATTGCTTTTTTAAAAACAAAGGAAATGATGTTTGGAGTAAAGATCAACAGCCTTCCGGCTTGTATTCTTAGGTTATTTCAATTAAGAGGAGACAACTATAATTCTGGGGGGGATATTGATTTTTGAAATATGTAAAGTAAGAAGGAATATAAAATACAAATGTATTTCAGTTTTAGGAGTTAAATGGTGGAACAAGCTCAGTGATGAGTTGAAGACATGTAGTTCTTTGCTCAGGTTTAAGAAAGCCTTGAAAGGTGAAAAAATGGAAATCTATAAAATCTAGCAACGATTACTTTCATCCCATTGATTTTTTTGAACGTTGATGTTCCAGGCAATCAAGTTTTCAGTGAATGTATAGCAGTGTTTTCCAACCTTTTTTGAGCCAAGGCACATTTTGTTCATTGAAAAAAATGCAGAGGCACACCACCAGCAGAAATCATTAAAAAATGAAACTCAGCAGCTGATATTGACAGTAAAAAGTTGTTCTCGCAATTGTTGGATATGACTTTAAACCATCACCAAGCATGCATCAATATAGCTCTTGTCTCAAAGTAGGTGTACTGTCACCACCTGTCACATCACGCAGTGACTTATTTGGAGTTTTTTGGCGTCTTCCTGTGTGTAGTGTTTTAGTCCTTGCCTTGCGCTCCTATTTTGGTGGCTTTTCCTTATTTTGTTGGTATTTTCCTGTAGAAGTTTCATGTCTTCCTTGAGCGCTATTCCCCGGACCTGCTTTGTTTTAGCAATCAAGGCTATTTAAGTTGTCGCTATCCTTCTTTGCGGGGACATTGATAGTCATGTCATGTTCGTATGTACTTGGTGGACGTCGTCTGCTCCACACGCTGTAAGTCTTTGCTGTTGTCCAGCATTCTGTTTTTGTTTACTTTGCAACCAGTTCAGTTTTAGTTTCGTTTTGCATAGCTTTCCCTAAGCTTCAATGCCGCTTCTTAGTGGCACTCGCCTTTTGTTTATAAATTTTTTTTAAGCATTAGATACCTTTTTTACCTGCACGCTGTCGTCTGCATATTGTGATCACGACAAACTATGTTCCCGACATCCATCCATCCATTTTCTACCGCTTATTCCCTTCGAGGTAGCGGCCGGCGCTGGAGCCTATCTCAGCTACAATCGGGTGGAAGGCGGGGTACACCCTGGACAAGTCGCCACCTCATCTACAAAGCAATTAGCTACCCGCTGCCACCTACTGATATGAAAGAGTATTACACGGTTACTCAGCCGAGCTCTAGACCAGTGTTTTCCAACCACTGTGCCGTGAGATACAGTCTGGTGTGCCATGAGAGGTTATCTAATTACACATATTTGGGTTGAAAACATTTTTTGCAAACCAGTAATTATAGTCTGCAAATGATGTGGTGTTGTTGTTGAGTGTCTAACCGTGTAATACTCTTCCATATCAGTAGGTGGCAGCCGGTAGCTAATTGCTTTGTAGATGCAGGTGAAAAGGTGTCTTATGCTTAAACCAAAAATAAACAGAAGGTGAGTGCCCCTAAGAAAAGGCATTGAAGCTTAGGGATGGCTATGCAGAACGAAAGTAAAACTGAACTGGCTACAAAGTAAACAAAAACAGAATGCTGGACGACAGCAAAGACTTACTGTGGAGCGAAGACGGCGTCCACAATGTACATCCGAACATGACATGACAATCAACAATGTCCCCACAAAAAAGGATAAAAACAACTGAAATATTCTTGATTGCTAAAACAAAGTAGATGCGGCAAATATAAGACAGGAAACTGCTACAGGAAAATACCAACAAAAGAGGAAAAAGCCACCAAAATAGAAGAGCAAGACAAGAACTAAAACACTACACACGGGAAAACAAATATAATCAACAAATGGTTGATTATATGACCGAAAATGAACTCATTTCATTCATTCATTCATCTTCAAGTGAAATAACCACCATGTAGAGAATACTCATTGACATTTTGAACGCGTGTGCACGTTCAGAGCACGGACCGCATGGAGTCTCACGAGGAGGCGCTGAACATCCTGCAGCAGCCCATGGCTCTGGGCTACTTTGTGTCCACGGCCAAGGCAGGCCCGCTGCCCGACTGGTTCTGGTCGGCGTGCCCTCAGGCTAAGAACCAATGCCCTCTCTTCCTCAAGGTAGGCGGCGTCCGTACTTCACTCGTCACGTGATTCTTTTGAATATAAACACCGGTTCTTCCCATCAGGCTTCCCTGCACCTGCACGTGTCCTCGGTCCAATCAGACGAGCTCTTGCACAGTAAACACTCCCACCTCCTGGACTCCAACCGCACCTCGGACGTGCTCAGGTCAGTCTTCACAGCCGTAGAGATGAGGCTTTCAGTTTGAACCCCCGCATAAAACGCCGGCCGCCTCTTCTTCTCCCCCCCCCCCCGCCGCAGATTTGTGTTGGAGCAGTACAACGCCCTCTCCTGGCTGACATGCGACCCTGCCACTCAGGACCGGCGCTCCTGTCTGCCCGTTCACTTCGTGGTGCTCACTCAGATCTACAACTTTATCATGAACATGCTCTGAGTCTGACTGTTCGGGTCCGGGACAGGACCCTCCTATCAGAGCAAAGGGGGAAGCATCCCCTCCTCCTCCTCCTCCTCCCCGCTCCATCTCCTCCTCCCTTTGGCGTCTCTTTTCAAGCGACACCGAGGTGTCCGATCAGATGCCAGGAATCCATTTCAGCATTTTGGATGAGCAAGGGAGGTTTGGTAAAGGAGAATAAATGGTGTTTTTAATGACTGTAGATTGCAATCGATGAAATTTTATCCTAATGAAATGCCTGCATATATTATTTATTGTAAGTTTTTAAATGTGGAATTTTTAATGCTTAATATCTTTTATATATTACAAATCCTAGCGAGGTGTGTACTGTAAAGGAACTGCTTTAAAAAAGTGTCACTTCCTCAATGACAACGCCGAGGAAGCCTCCCACGTGAACTCGCTGTAGATGGCTTTTAGAATCTTATTTTTTCAAAGGAAAGGGTACACACCTTTTTATCGCCACACTGTAAAGATGAAGTCAACGCCCGGCTCACAAGCGGCTTCTCGGTCCGCTCGGGGGTTCTAGTGGCTCTCGCACAGTTAACTCAATGAGCTCTGAAGAGGAATTCAAAAGGTACATTGTCAGATGATATATTTTATATAACAGATTTAGGTAATCGTGTGTGTGTGCGTGTATATGTGTACATATAATTGTGTGCCGCTACTGATGGTGCAGCTTCTGTTTTAGGAATAAAGTGCGTCTACCTGATCCTTACTCTGATTTTTATTTTGTTTTACTTCTACCACCACAGGTCCAGAAACACACACACACACACTGTTTAAGGTTATTGGTGGACATTTCCTCTTTGGGTTTTATTTTGAAGGAGGTGGATGTCTACATTAAAAATGAATTTGACAATAAGCAGATACACACATTTACATTTTGTAAAACAATCCGACTCTCTGTACAATTATTCAGTCTTACCAGAATTTTTTTTGGAGCTTATAACATTTCATGTTTGATATTTTGTACCTCACAATGTTGATTAATCATTTGAGAAGTAATTATTTAAATTGTGTTTGTAATCATAATCCTGATATTTCTTCTGAATTGCTGCGTTTTTGTTTGTACTGCTTATTGTGTCATAACACTTCCGTGTTCCCCACCAATCAGCTCTCTCCTTACAAACACGCCTTAATTTGAATTTTTTTGTAGATATCTCTCTTTCTGTTAATAAATAGCAACGTAGTCTAGTTCGTACCTGGCGTTAATATATTGGTACATTTAGGTTAGTTATTAGTTAATCTTTTTTTTTTTTTTAAATGCTTTAACTTTTTTAAATAGTATGTAATTACAATTCGGCTTTTTTATTTATTTTATTTTTTAAATATATACATTATGATTTTATTGTATTTCTTACTACCAGAGACGTGTAGTTGAGGTCAGAAAAACAACCCATCGGAAGTGAGGTTTTCTGCCATTTATGTTTTTATTTTAATGTATTTATTGTATTTCTTACTACTAGAGACGTGTAGCTGAGGTCAGAAAAACAACCCATCGGAAGTGACGTTTTCTGCCATTTTATTTTAATTTTATTTATTTAATTTATTTATTGTATTTTTTACTACTGGAGAGGTGTAGTTGAGGTCAGAAAAACAACCCATCGGAAGTGACGTTTTCTGCCATTTATGTTTTTATTTTATTTTATATTTAATTCTTTTTATTCATTGTATTTCTTACTACTAGAGGCGTGTAGTTGAGTTCAGAGAAACAACCCATCGGAAGTGACGTTTTCTGCCATTTATTTATTTATTTTATTTAATTTATTGTATTTCTTACTACTAGAGACGTGTAGTTGAGTTCAGAAAAACAACCCATCGGAAGTGACGTTTTCTGCCATTTTTTTATTTTATTTTATTTATTTATTTTATTTATTGTATTTCTTACTACTAGAGACGTGTAGTTGAGTTCAGAAAAACAACCCATCGGAAGTGACGTTTTCTGACATTTTTTTTAAATTTTATTTTATTTTATTTATTGTATTTCTTACTACTAGAGACATGTAGTTGAGGTCAGAAAAACAAGCCATCGGAAGTGACGTTTTCTGCCATTTATTGTCTTGTCTGGACCGCCCTAACATTGCCAGGTGGGAAAATGACAAGTTTATTGTCCAATAAGCCTTTAAAGAAGTATCGTATTTGAAAATGATTTTACAGACCCGATTCGACATTACTGAGAACCACCTGCTACAGTGAAATATGACGACAGGCCGTGTAAAATATTGTTTATAAATCAGGGTTACCTTTTAAATAAACTGGTGCTGTTCTGTTCTCAACTTCGCCCCCACCTGGCTGGAAAGGGGATCGTCCAATGATACCAATGTATCCTGTTTGTGTGAGCTAGTAGTAGCTGTGTATTATCCATCCATCCATTTTCTACTGCTTGTCCCTCTCAAGGTCAAATTATCATACCAATATAGGACTTTTGTAAATAGACATCGTAAAGAGGGTGAAATTATCGTACAAATACAACAAATCCCGCACGCCTGGCAACACTGACTGGCATCTCTCTCGTCACTGGTTCGATTATGTAAACACAAACATGTAAAACAACACAAAGGTACTTTAAATGATGCTGTTATTTCCATCACTTTAATAAATGATCTTTAGTGGTTACGGTACACAACCAAATATTTCTTATTAAAAAGTCTAACTAGTCAATGTTATTGTGTCCAGTGCAGTGCATTGTGGGTAAAGTATGGCCCATGCACACTATAGTAGGTCAAACACTGCAAATGTTATCTATCAAAAAACATGTTTGATTTTTTTCCCCATACCTCTGAATAATTTTGTAATGTTCCTTTATTTTTTCCATTATGAATATAATAAAAACACAGGACATACAACGAGTCAAGACAATGTAAATGATTCCCTTTTATTACAGTACAATTGGGCAAAATAAATCCATTAGCAAGTGAAATTACTGCCAAATCTTCACATACCCACAAACATCTTTTTACTCACGCCAAGTAAAAAACAATTTTCTTCAATTAAAAAATCGATTCGCGGGTATACAATTTTCTTCAACGAAAAAAAAACGATTCGAAAGTTTAAAAATAGTTTTCTTCAATAAATAAAAAAAAAGATTTGTAAGTATAAAAACTGTTTTCTTCATGTTAAAACTTTTGGCAGTAATATTCCACCTTACACAATTCCACTCCCCACCCTGCTTCTTCTTCTTTGCTATTTTTGGCGGACGGCACCATGCGCAAATAACAGTAGCTCTGACGGCCTTAAAGGGGAGCTGCACTTTTTGGGGGGAATTTTGCCTATCGTTCACAATCATTATGAGAGACATGACAATGTTTAATTAATTTTTTTTAAAATTTGCATTCTAAATAAATAAACCCTATCAAAAGTTTGCTTACAATGGAGACGATGGGGGGCGCGTAGTTCTGCTTATAAAGCTTTAAAAACATCCTAACACCCCCATTGAGGTTTTACATACATGATGTAAGTATATATGTAATGTAGTAAGATTTAATATTTACGTATTTTGATCATCTGAGGCATACGCATTGTCTTTTTTTTCCTTCTTCACTGATTATTACTCACTGCAGACTTACAGAGAGCTAACAAACATAATAACACATCACTTACTGTATAAGGTCTGCTGTCATTAGGCTGCCGACTGCTGGGATGTTCATATATTCCCATTTAGGTAGGGAATGACTCATAATGGGGACGGCGTGGCGCCGTTGTGAGAGTGGCCGTGCCAGCAACCTGAGGGTTCCTGGTTCAATCCCCACCTTCTACTAACCTCGTCACATCCTTTGTGTCCTTGAGCAAGACAATTCACTGATGGGTCGTAGTTAGGGCCTTGCATGGCAGCTCCCGCCATCAGTGTGTGAATGGGTGAATGTGGAAATAGTGTCAAAGCGCTTTGAGTACCTTGAAGGTAGAAAAGCGGTATACAAGTATAACCCATTTATTTATTTTATTTATAATCCTCACGAAGAAAGGGGGTGGGGGCGAGCGTTTTTTCCTGTTGTTCTCGCCAGTTTCGGGTCCTAAATGGCTCCCAAAGTGTACCAATTTGTCGGAATACCTACTCAGACGTCTCATGTCCAGGTGAGATGCATGATTTATGATCTGGAATAAACTTACAGGGAGCAAGGAAGCGAGAAAGAGGGAAAGCAGACCACTCGATGATGTAAACATGGAGACAAGGTAGTAAATAGTTTGTCTGCATTAGCACTTATAATAACAATATCACTAATACTTGGTTAATATTCAAATAACGAAATATATATGTAGTATTGTTGGCGTTTTTTAAATGATTATTTATTGGATTTTATGGGCGAAATTGAGGAGCGGACTTGTATTTACAAGTTAGAATGCATTTTTTAAAAATACACCCGTCATGTCTTTCATAATGATTGTGAAGATAGGCAAAATTCCCCAATAAGTGCACTTCCCCTTTAAATTGACTCATTAGCACCACCTGTCTTTGTAGACTGCAAATTACGGGACATTTGTAAACTTCTGAATATTACTGTCAAAAGTTTTAACCTAAAGAAAATGGCTTTTATCTTTGCGAATATTTTTTTTTTATTTGCAGAAAATTGTTTTTATATTTGAGAATGGTTTTTTTATTTGCAAAAAAATATATATATATATTTTTTACTTGCGAATTGTTGGGTGTGAGTAAGAACGTTTGTGTTTGTGGAGGCTTGGCAGTCATTTCTCCCAACACAATATACTGTGTGGAAGAAAAAGTCAACTAAACCAAAAACTACTATTGACTCTCATTCAAATCATTTAGATGTTCGTCCTGCTTTTTGCAGACAATAAAATATCTGTATGTACTGTATAATACACACCTGGGCAAAATACGGCCACATTAAGATTTTCTACATATATTTTTTTACACCTTTAACATCAAAACTGTCGCCGCCATTATGATGTGCAGTGCTGTTTTTAAACGACCGTAAGTCTTGAACTATAGAAAGTATTTCAATGGTCGAAATCTTCGCTTTTGAGTGTTATAGGAGTTATTACGGTAATCTACGTCACAGCAGCTCAGACCGGGAACAAAGCAGAGTGGGCGGGGTTTGTTTTCAGAGCAGCCAGCCCGAAACGCACGTGTCAGGAACAGATGCGGAAGCAGATTTTTATAATATATCATATTGTAGGTGTTTATTACACTTTGCATTCATATTTTGCTGTTTGTTACATTTATGTTGTGTTTTGCTTGACTGTAAAAGATACACAACTATGGAGGGGCTGGTCTGAGAAGTAAAAGAGGAGCGACAATCGTATGTTGTTAATATTCAGTGTTTTATTGTTCATAGTTAATATTGTAAATCCCACTTTCTTTATTTTCATGTACATTTTGGGTGTCCCATTCAGTAAAAAAGTGTAAAATTCCATTGTTTTTTTGAGGTGGCCTGTCATAACGTTTTTAGAATTCTATCGGACATTGTGACTTTTGGTATTAGTGTTCCTGAAAAAAAAGGGACCTAAACACACATACTGTACAGCAGGTTTTTACAGCTAAATGTGTATATATTATTTATACACACATACACCTTGGCACCCCCAGACACATTTTTTCTCTCAATGTGGCCCCCCGAGTCAAAATATTTGCCCAGTGGTGGTATAATATATTTGAACGTGTTGGGATATAATTAAGATAATGAAGGATGGAGTGATTAAGAAATGTTTCGTATATTTATGCTTAGAATAGGCTGTGCAACTAATCGTATGTTCTAAGTTCCGGTTGAAACTGGGTCCAAGTTCAAGCTACGCACATTCACTCTTATCGCTCACATTCTTGCCACTGTTGACGAGGCTTTTGTGCCGAGGTCTGAAGGACAACACCAGATATGAAGTCGGAGTCCAGGGAGGAGAAAGCAGAGGTAGATTCCATGCATGGAAGTAGACACCTCATTGCATATTCATACACTACCGTTCAAAAGTTTGGGGTCACATTGAAATGTCCTTATTTTTGAAGGAAAAGCACTGTACTTTTCAATGAAGATAACTTTAAACTAGTCTTAACTTTAAAGAAATACACTCTATACATTGCTAATGTGGTAAATGACTATTCTAGCTGCAAATGTCTGGTTTTTGGTGCAATATCTACATAGGTGTATAGAGGCCCATTTCCAGCAACTATCACTCCAGTGTTCTAATGGTACAATGTGTTTGCTCATTGGCTCAGAAGGCTAATTGATGATTAGAAAACCCTTGTGCAATCATGTTCACACATCTGAAAACAGTTTAGCTCGTTACAGAAGCTACAAAACTGACCTTCCTTTGAGCAGATTGAGTTTCTGGAGCATCACATTTGTGGGGTCAATTGAACGCTCAAAATGGCCAGAAAAAGAGAACTTTCATCTGAAACTCGACAGTCTATTCTTGTTCTTAGAAATGAAGGCTATTCCACAAAATTGTTTGGGTGACCCCAAACTTTTGAACGGTAGTGTACATTGTGATATATATATTGTAAGAGCG